>NC_134837.1:225181602-225481602 GCF_004210375.1 Tachypleus tridentatus | reverse complement strand
TCAAACATTACATCCACGTCGTAGGTAATATGAAGTTTATGAATTGTAACCACCTTGTTCAGAAATATTTAAATAAAACTTTCAAACGGACTTATACGTTATGAACTTAGTTTGATATGCACTAACTAATGTATTTCTGAATTTAAAAACCCTTTAAAATATAACAGGCATACTGTATTTTATTTTATGGTAAAAGTAATAATATTGTTATTTCACATAATCCAAAACACTCAGGGGAACAACAAAATCTTAAGGACTTATAGTGCTAAATCTTGGATTTTATTCCCTGCAGTGGTGCAGCAAATTCCTAATCTGTTGTATTCTCGGATGATGTTGTTGTTGTTGTTGTTGGAGTTTATTGGCGCAAAGGAACTAGGTTATCTGCGCCAAACAGCTGATAAAAAGCGTAAAAATAAAAATATTATAAAATGTAAAAATGAATAGAGTTAAAACGGCCAATAACACACAAAAAGTTAAAAACAAACAAGCTGGACAGTGTCACCATTGTCAATGATACTATCTAACGTCAGGGTAAACCCGTAGAAAAAACGTCTAACATGGTAACGACGGCACGACAGTAAAACGTGTGTACCTTGACTTGAGTGTCACAAAAGCCACACATCGGTAGATTAGTTCCAGAGAAAAGAAAACAATGAGTTAAAAACTATGACTAATGCGTAGACTAGTTAGGACAACTTCCTCCTTCCATTGTAATGGAAACAAGACGGCTAAAGAACAAAAGAAGGTTTAGTCTGGAAGAGCTTGTTATGATGCTGCTCATTCCAAGTCGACTGCCAACTGGCACGAAGCTAAATCTTGCAACACAGAACTGTAGTCCATACATAAGATAAACACGGCTTTCACAGCACCAGAGTAGACAGACTTAGCTGTGGTGTCAGACAGCTCATTTCGTAAATATCGTCGTGGCCAGTACTTAGAAAAACTGCATACGAATAGAAGGTAGAAATAAATGGACCATTCGTTGTTCGGTATCGATGAGAACAGGGTAAGAACTAACGCAAAGCGATTCTAGGGTCAGTAAGAGCTGAGATAGTTCGTGTAAGTAGCACACTCTGCAGTGAAAACAGAAATTGTAGAGTGGATCCTGTGAGCAACCACCAAGCTACAACAAACCATGACAGATCTCACAGAGTTACCGAGCTTCTGTTTTTGTGTTGATAACAGAATATTTTCACAATCATGTGTTTTTCAAATTTGGTGTGAGAGAAACATTGTTAACAGTACCGCTTATTTAAGTTACTTCCATTTTCTTACGGTGTCAATAACCATTCCAGTGGGAAACGGAATAACCAAGAGTCTATAATTGCAGGATAATGTCAGAACCAAAAACTACTTAGGCAGATAACGAATTCATCGAATGCAGTTTATACTCAGGACAAGAAATGGTAAATTTAATGACTGGTTCCACCAGTGCAGCAGACACTAATAATGCAGAATACTTTGTCTACATAAACTATAAAACATCACTTCTATATGGAGGTATTGTGAGTTAATACTCAACATGAATTTGTGCAGTTTATTGTTCTTTGATCTAATCTAGCTGACACTGGATTATTATTCCATGAAACTGCAATTTGCTTGTTTCACATGTGATGCAATTAACAATGTCTCAATAGATCCATCTTCTTGATTTAAATACCAAAGACTAAATTGGAGACAATTACCATTATCATTTAGTTATAACTGAAGACTTGTATCTTCATCCACGTCTAGCCAAACACCATAATGAAGTTTATACCAACTGGCATCAGTGATGCCTTTCATGAAAGTATTTGATACACTGTAACAATCAACCAATATTATGATTGGTAGCTCTTGTATCAACTACAAATGAGGTGGACTGACTACCAGACGTTTCGAAATAAGCTGACTACTATGCCTCAAGATTGTTGGGCAAACCCAGTATAAATATCCTTCGTTTACTGGAATTGAAGAACGAATAGCCATTATTCAAAGTCAACTCTTTCAAGTCAATGTGACATATGAGAAGTAGCACTGAGCTTTAACTTAATTGAAACAAGCAGACAAATAAAGTGACGCATTCCTCGTGAATAGAATGCCTTTCCATTGCTTATTAACTCACAGCTAAAACCTTGTCTTACTTATACAACTAGATAGAGTGAAACAATTTGGATAAAGAACAGTGCATTCCGCTTGAACAATACAACATGACACACATCATCTTCAAGCTTACAATTATCCAACAACAACCTGGGATACCTGAGGCTCACCATTTGTTGATGAAAGTGCTGCTACAATTGTACTGATGTGTTCTTCTAATTCAAAGATTGGTTTAAGCTATCAGTATGTTCACAATGGACATGGCTTCTGTGAGAGTAATAATATCCTTTACTTTTGATTCTCTGTTGGGTTAAGTTAGTTATACAGCTTATGCACAGATCAGTACCTGTAATTTTTCAGGAAGTGATTCAAATCCTCTTTGCTGTCAACTTGAACAAGGGGAAATGAATACTTAGCCTTGTTCAGAAGATTCTGCATGCCGGGCTAGAACTTCCGTCTCTCTTGCAAACTTTCTCTATTTGGCACAAGTACTTCAGAAATGTCATTCTGTTTGTTATAATAGTTCTTTAAACTCGAGAGATCAAGCAAGGGCTACTATGCACATTGTCGTTTCATAAAATATCAGATAGGCAAACCTGCAAATAACAGCAGATTATATAAAGAAACAAAGGAGTTTCCTATTATAGATAATGTTTCTCGTATCCTTAAGTGTAAAATAACAAGCCTGGAGAAACGGGAGCTAATGAACACAATATATCACCACACCTTTGGTTTCCTAAAATAAATATTCTCATTGACGATCTCTTAGCAGAAAACTGGTTCCAGAGAAAGTACCTGAAATCAATAGGTAAACTGTCTTTCTTTGCCATTCGACAGTGTCATCTCGTGAACTTTACAGCATTGTTGGGTGTAACACATACTCAGCATCATAATCAGCTAACAAAGGATATTAAATTTACAGTCTTTATAACATTGATAATAAATATTACTGCAATATTATTTCAGGAGCAGAATATGCACCGTTTATAGAAAATAGGGAAATAATGCAATTAGAATAAATTAATCTTAACGAATTTCTAGACCACAAATTGATGCCGTAGCTGCACAGAAGTTTAAAATACTAAACAGATTCCACATTATTATATCACACTCCTCTACTTTCCAATACCCTCAAGTAGAAAGTATATCCCCGTCTTAAAAATCCAAAATATCCAACCTGAACACATCTTCATGATTTGAGGGCAGGTAGCGTTTGATGCCGAAAGGGTTTGGTATTGATACGCTAATCAGTGTTAAAACGCAGTTCTGATAAATGTGGCACTACAACAAACAGCAAACACCCTAATACAGAAATTAAAATGAATGAGTTCAAACTATGTAATAAATTATAAATATATAAGTTAAAAAATACATCAGTATATGTTTTTACTTTGTTGCGTAAATTACTACTCTTTATAGTCTCGTCTACATGATTTAGAATAGTGTTTCTCAACCTTTTTTGCCCCATGCACTTTTTTCACTATATGTTAGAATGTCATTTCTCCCTTTCAATAAACAAAAAGTTCAATAGAATACCAGAGTATTGTAATTCATTTCATTCTGATGAAGATCACAGTCAATGAGGAACCTGTGATTGTTTTTTCTTCGCCAATTCTTGGATGTATAGAGGAGTGCTTGAAAGGGCACAACGCAAGTCATTTTCAACATCCAATCTTCTTCGTTGCTTAGTTTTCATTTGCAACAGAGTTGAAAAGCCTGACTCAAAGATATGTCAACACAAATGGAAGTAATGCATGATTAACTCTTTCTGACACTTTTGGGTAGGAATCGCACATCAAGGGCCAAAATTCTGTGATTGAGTTCTCATCGAACATAACTCTGAATCAGTCTTCAGCTCCAGAAATTCGTCTTGACAATCATCAGGAACTTTTCAACTGACGATTTAAATGGATTTCGCATTAAATCCAGCTCCTCATCACTGAATTCAGGAACATATTGGCTGAATTCATTTTCCAGTGCTGTCAAATGATGCAAAATTTCATTTTTTTTTGCAAATTCTGGAAGCACTTACTCTTCACCACTAGTAATAAGAATTAATGACAATTTCTTGAACACTGCAACATTTTTTATCTTGACCTTTCTCTTCCAATTTTCCAGCTTGCTCAGGAAAGCTTTCAGGGAATCCATGAATTTTATGATGTTTGTATTCCTTCCTTGCATCTGAAAATTCAATTTATTCAGCTGCTCAAAAAGGCAAGGCGCATGATCCATTCCTCATCATCCAAATACTCATTCAGTTACATTTCCTCTTGAGAGCCATCGAACATTTGTGTGGAAAAGAAGCAAATGATGGCCTGCATCCTTGTCAGTACATAACTGCTTGAAATATCGTGAGATGAGAACTCCTCTTTTGATATAATTCACAATTTGGATTGTTTGAGTCAAAACTTTCTCTAGTGGAGCTGGAAGTGTTTTTGAGGCCAGTGCCTGACAATGGATCATACAATGAATGCCTTTCACTTTTGAAGGTCACTTTTTCACGCAAACTTGAAATTCAAATTTTGACCCTAACATAGCTGGTGCTCCATCTGTACAGCACCCACAGACATTATCCAGCAAAAGATTTTCTGATTCAAAGAAAGATGAAACATTTTCCAGAATATCTGAGGCCTTGGTAGTTGTTTCAAGAGAAGAACAAAAAAGAAACTTCTCTTTAAATGAACCTGAGTAAACATATCTTGTAAATACTAGCATGGGCGTAGCCAGAAATGGCCATTAAGGGGGGATTAGTTTGAGTGCTTGATGTAAGCGCTGCAGGCGCGAAGCCATGCTAGGGGGTCTGGGGTCTATAATGAATCATTCATTATAGATGGCGCCAATGGTACTGTGAATGTGACGTTGACAGACAGAAGTTGCGATAAACAATCATTCGCTTTGTCAAGCCTGAAAAAGCAAAAGACACTGCATGGGTTCTTTAAATCCATTCATGAGGCTGAATCTGATCAATCTGCTGCAGCCAATCAGGTTGAATCAGAATTGTCAACTGAATTGTCAGAGTCACCACCGTGGCCTTCTACCAGTGCTGCCACTACTACCTCAGGTCCAGTCTGGGACATTAGAAATTACTGTTCTGATGATTCCAGCATTGGTAAACAGGCAAGTCGACTCCTCATTATATTAATTTTGTATTAAAAATAATAAAAACACTCTGCATCGTTGGCTTTCACAGTGGAGATGGCTACACTACAGTCAACATGCAAAGGGTGCTTTCTGCAAGTACTGTTGTCTTTTGCTCCCTGATAGTGCTGGTGTTGTCAGCCAGAAATTGGGACAAGTAGTGAAATTTCCATACACAAACTGGAAGAAGGCTGTTGAAGACTTCAAGGCACATGAATTGAAACAGTACCACCAAGACAGCAAATAAAAAGCTAACAATTTTCTACAGGTTGTAAACACAAGTTCATCTGTGCACGTGAAGCTTGATGCAATTTACAAGCAAGAAATTGAACAGAACCGGCAATATGTAATGCCTATTATTGATACTGTATTGCTGTGTGGGAGACAGGGTTTAGCTTTGAGGGGAAAATATGATTCTGGTCCAATGTTTGTTGGTGAAATTGATGAGGAGCTCATCAATAATGATGGGAATTTTCGGGCAATTTTGCGCTGCAGGGCAAAGGGTGATGTCAAGCTTTCAGCAAGCCTTAAGAGTACAAAGAGGAATGCTACGTATCTGAGTCCTCAAATTCAAAATGAAATCATGAATGCCTGTAAAACTCATGTTCTTGATGCTTTGGTCAACAGGATTAATGCTACAAAGTGTTTCTCAATATTAGCTGATTAAACAATAGATATTTCAGGCATTGAACAGTTTTCGCTGTGTGTTAGATATTGGCATGCCAATGACAACTCTGTTGCAATGAGAGAAGATTTTTTGCAATTTATACCTGTTTGTGATGTGATAGGCAGAAACTTGGCTGATGTTATCATAACCAATCTAACAAAATATGGTATTGACATGGCTTACCTGTGAGGACAAGGGTACGACGGTGCTACCTCTATGACTGGGAAATTCAATGGTGTCCAGATACACATAACTGATAAATTCCCACTTGCACCCTATATACACTGCAGTGCCCATTACCTAAACTTGGCAATTTCTGATGCTTGTAAAGAAGTTCCTGTGCGAAATTGCATGGGAGTAATTTCTAGCACTGAAAACTTTCTCAATACACCCAAATGAAAGCACGTTTTGGCTCTTTTGGTGGAGAATAAAGCAGCTGAATCGAAAAAAAAAACGTTTAAAAGGTCTCTGCCCCACCCGGTGGGTTGAGAGACATGACTCAGTCATTGTCTTTCTAGAATTAATCCATGCAGTTGAAGATGCCCTTGAGACCATATCAAGTTGGCAAGACAGAGATTCTGCCACGCAAGCCAATCAATTTTGTGTTCTATAACACAGCCAGAATTCATCATCACTCTACTCACCATTGCTAAATTGTTTACATTTAGTTTACCTCTGTGCAACTTACTGCTGCAACAGAACATTGATTTCGGTGGTGCGATGCATCACGCAGAAATAGTGGAAGATTTAATCCATTCACTCAGAAATAATACTGTGAGTGAATTTAACAACATTTTCTGTGAGGCTCAAAGTCTGTGTAGTGAGCTTCAAATTGACATCATAATGCCGAGGCAGGCTAAAAGACAGATGTAACGTGCTAACCCACAAACTACTCGCCCTGAGAAGTACTTTTGTATTGTTTTATTTGTACCATTTGTTGATCACTTTCTTTCACAAATATGTGACCATCTGTCCAGTCACAAAACTCTCCTTACAAACTTCACGTGTCTACTACCATCAGGATCTACCACAGAACGGTCAGAACCTACAGCACAACAATGTGGCCAAATTAAAAAGTTGGTCACTATGTCCAAGACTGACATTGACAGCACTTCACTAGTAGGTGAACTTAGGGTTTGGTACAAATCACTTGCGAACAACAGACCAAAAAATGTCATAGATGCATATGCAATGTGCAATGCAGGAATTTTCCCAGTAATTTCTAGACTATTGAAAGTATTTGCCACGCTGCCTGTGTCAACGAGTTCAGTGGAGCGTTCGTTTTCAACTCTCAGAAGACTCAAAACGTATTTGAGAAATACCACCACTGAAGATCGATTGAATGGCCTGGCCTCATTATACATTCACCGTGATATTAAAGTTGAACCAAACTGTGTTGTAGATGTTCTGGCAAGAACGAACAGGCGTTTGAGCCTTTCATAGATATTCGATTGTATTTCTCTAGTTCTGACAAAACTTGCTGTATTAAAGAGTGTTTAATCAGAAATTTGCATTTGACCATTTGTTGTATGTGAAATTATCTGTCATGCAATCACGGATCTTTATGAAACTTCACAGGTGGCAACTGAACTTGTCTAAAAAGTTTGGGTCCATGGGGGTTTAACCCCCAAAACCCACCTTAGCTACGCCCCTGAATACCAGCAACTTGAAACACAATGCCACATCAGTCGATTCATCTAGTTGAATTGAAAATAAGTCACATGCTGCAGACTTGATCTCCTGCAAAACTTGATCCTTGATGTCAATGGCCATGTCGCAGATCCTCCTTTGAACAGTACTGTTTGATAGTGAAACTGCTGCAAGTTTTTCTCCAATCTATTTCCCATGATAATTTCCGCCAGTTTGAGAACACAAGGTTTGATCAAAGTTTCCCCAATTGTATGTGGTTTTTCTGCTTTGCTATCTCCAGTGCTACGACATAAGAAGCTTCAATAGCTTTTGGTTTATTTCTTGGAATGCCCCTGATGAATCCAGCTTCATGTTTATGAGAGCATTCCCATGACGTTCAAAAAGCTTTTGTTCATCTATTTGTGCTGAGGATGAACATTCTGCAAATGTTGTTTCAACTTTGTTGGTTTCATAGAATTATTTGACAAAGCTTTGGTACAAATAATACATTGAGACCTTTCTTCTCCATTGATGATGCTGGATATGAATCTATGTTGAATATATAAATCATCGCACCCTCTTTTATGATACTCATGATGGGTTCCAAATTCTGTGAATAAAAACCAAGAATAAGTCAAAGAATAAATGGAATATTTCCACAGGTAAAAAAGTGAAATATTTATCGTTATTTTTAATATAATCTGTGACATTCAATAAAGTTTATTGAATGTCACAGATTAAATTAAAAACAAGCTACAATTCTACAGATTGTACATAATCTTTATTGAATAAAGTGTGATGTCCTGTAGATTGTACAATCTGTAGAATTGTTGTCTGTAGAAAGATCAATATTCCAATAGTTTGAGTTTGGCAATCTGTGGTCCCAATTTCCCTTCCTGAAACCCCAAAATTCCCCCAAGGGGAATTTCTGATTTAGAACATATTAAGCGATATTCTATCCAAGTTAGTTATAATTCAATCATTGCTCGAAATGGGCCTGTATAAATTATTTGCATTCAATTAATTATAGTACCTTGCCTTTGAAAGTTTTCTACTTATTTAGTTTATAATTATCATTGATCACTTTATTTATCAATAAAACTCAATAAAATATAATTTATTACTGGAAAAGTTCTTAGTGCCACAAAAAGTAAAATTAGGCTATCTATAATCGCAATGACACCTTACCATTCATATTTTAAACGGCTCTCTCTTTCAGTCTAAGTGCAAAGTGTTCGTTGGAAGGTCAGTTGAAACTAGATTAAGTATTTTATAATTCATTATACTTATATATACCACAAATGAAAGTTTTGTCATGCGCGCAAGGCTAAATTCATATTATGTGATAAATAAACTTTGTTTTTGCTAATTTATACAAATAAATTATTGTATAGAACAGTAATATGATTATCCAGCTCTTCGCCCAAAACTTCCCCACGAAATGCGTAGGTTCGACAATAGTGAAGGCTTATGTAAATAACACTTGCTTTATTGGTATCCGGGTGTTTATATAAGAGCCAAATGTATGATAGGTAGTGCGTCATTATAAAAGTAGATTGCAGTGGATGATGATCAAAATAGTTAGCTATTAGTATTATAAAATGGCTCGAACAAAACAAACAGCTAGAAAATCTACAGGTGGAAAAGCTCCAAGAAAACAGTTAGCAACCAAAGTAGCAAGAAAAAGTGCTCCAGCAACTGGCGGTATTAAAAAACCTCATCGTTATCGTCCAGGTTGGTGAAAGGAAGGTGTAATAAAATACTATTAGTGATTTGTTTCGATGAAATTTTATACTTCCACAATTGTTTTGTTATATTTAAATATGTCGGGTTTTGATATTGCCTGCTATTAAGCACTGATTGATTTATAGAACAAAATATTTTACTGCTTTGAAAAAAAACCTAACAACTATAAACTGTCTACTAATTTAAATTTCTTTGTTATTTTATTACTTTCATCATGTAATAATACTAATGATACGCATTGTTTTTGCTTGTTCCATGTTTCTAGTTTGTTATTTTCTAAACAAAACTAATTCCCTCCACAGGTAAGCGAAAATTTTATGGTTGACTCGAATTGTTTATTATTATAATAATATACAGTATTAGTAGAGCTGAAACGCTACAAAGATAGTGTTAAGTTTGTTTCATTCCTGGTAGGAACTGTTGCACTACGAGAAATCAGACGGTATCAGAAATCTACAGACATGCTTATCAGGAAATTGCCGTTTCAGCGATTGGTTAGAGAAATTGCTCAAGACCGTAGGACTGATCTGAGGTTCCAAAGTACGGCAGTTTTAGCATTGCAAGAAGCTGCTGAAGCTTATTTGGTGGGGCTTTTTGAAGATACAAATTTGTGCGCCATTCACGCTAAGCGCGTGACAATTATGCCGAAAGACATCCAGTTAGCTCGACGTATTAGAGGGGAGAGAGCGTAAATGTTTTTATTAGTACTGAAATACATTGTGTATAATTCTTTTGCTGTAAATCATACCTTCAATATACTTTTTATTTTTGTTTTGATCTGAAATTAATTAAAAACTTAATGTTTCATAGTCTTATTAGTGTTGTTATTATTGTCTTGTATTATCTTGACACTTTCAGTAAGACCGCTTGGCAAGATTTATTTAAGGTAGATGTCAATTAGGCTTAAACTCCCCCCCCACTTCCTAAATAGTAAACGTACAACTATCTTATTTTATATGCAGATTGTATTAAAACAAACACACTTTGGCCAGAGGAGGTACCTGTACAGGGACCAATTTATTAAACAAATTATATATTTAAAAACGGCTGCTATGTGTAGAGAAGGCAATAATAGAGGATCGAACAACGTTTCGACCTCCTTTGGTCATCGTCAGGTTCACAAAGAACCGGTTGCTGCCCGCATGCTTGAAGGCGCTTGTGAAATTGAGTATAGAAATGTAGAAGGCGTGCTTAGATGTTGGATATATTTTTTAATATCGGTATAAAGGTGTTCCTTTATATTGGTTCATTTTAGGCTTAAGTTGTTGTATGAGGAAGGCTTTCTTAATTTTGCGTTGCTTTGTTTGTTTCTTTATTTAGTATTTGAGTGTTTTCTATGGTTATGTTGTGTTTATTTGAGTTCCAGTGCTCGAAAACGTGTGAAGGTGGCTTTTTGTGTTATTTGAATCTGGTTTCCATTTTCTACTTGTTCCTCGAATATAGAAGTCGTGGCACTTATCACATTTGTATTTTATAAATAATGTTGGTGTTTTGTTTGTCAGTGTAGGTTTTACATAGTATAGACCTCAGTTTTGTGGCTGGTTTTTGAATAAATTTGGTATTAACCGGAATATCATACTTTTTACTAGTTTTTGCCAAATGTTTGTTATTTTTCTTTTGATATGGGGAACATATGGCATGCACCAGTATGTGGTTTCGTGATTATTATGTTTTTTTTAATTCGTATATTTACTTTTTATTAGTTGCTTTTTGTCTAGATGTGTCCGTATCACGTTTTCTATGCTTTGTGGAGGAAACTATGTTGATGAAGTATTGTCTTATTTTGTTTAATTTGTCGTTAATTTTATCTGGCGAGCATAGTTTTATGGCTGTGTTTATTTGATTTCTTAGTATATTGTTTTTTGTTGTTGTTTTTTTACGTGCTGAGTCCCAAGAATGTGTAGTCCAATATGGGTGATTTTTTTTTTTTTCTAGTGGATTCCTGTTTTAAACTGTGTATCGGTCTTTGTAATTTTGAGGTTAAGAAATTTTGATTGATTTAGTATAAATAAAATGTTATCAACTTTTTCAGAAAAGAAAAAATGACTTTATCTCTGATAGCTAAGAAGATTCTGATGGACTTTTTCTGCTATTTTTACACATTGTATGACTGATTCCAAGCCATTTAAATTACTAACACCTCAACTCTCAATAACGTTCCTGTTTATTCTGAATTATAAGACTATAGGCAACGGTGCCTTATCAAATAAAAAATATTTCATTAATTTGACATTGCTTGAATAGAAATTTAAGTAAAGTGTGGTGGATGCAGAATCTCTGATAACTTATTTTTTAGTCGAAAACACACCCAACTCGTGGCTATATGAAAACTATGTAATCAGTCCAGGAAATGTTGTCATAAGTGGATGGGTTTATATAGCTTGCTTGTGACTTGTATTTAACGTAAACAGACTCTGGAAGCAACGTCAGTACAAGAACTGTTGGTCGGGAGCTATATGAAATGAGTTTTCATGGCTGAGCAACAGCATGCAAGCATTTCTCGATAATTACTGACGACATCAAAAAGGAACAAGACGAAGAAAATATTCCTCACACTCAAGTTGACCGTATCATATAAAAAATAACACAAAAATCTACAAACCTTGTACTGGTCGACATAAAATACACTTACAATACGTTAAATCTAATAAGTAAAGGAATTATACTCTGGTATCAGAGATACCAATTAGAACAAATGAAAACACCGGCAATTGTAGTAACACAATGTTGCAATTGTCAGAGATATGGACATGTTTCAGTAGCATGTCAGCAACATGGAGGTGTTGTGGATGTGGTGGGGAACATCACGTATCGCAATGCAAAAAAGAACAGGAAAAGCCCAAAATGTTGTAACTGTGGCTAAGAACACATCAAATTCTAAAGGCTGTGAAAAATACAAACAAATAAATATACGAAATTAAAAACGCACCATCAAACGACAACGAAACAGATGCCAATGCACAATAAACAAAACCAACAATGACAGAAGACAAAATAACATACGTACAAACACTTAAAAAAGCAATCGCACAAATATCAAAACAAAACCAACAGCAAAAACCAATAGTTGTGACAAACAACAGTACGCAGATAAAACGCAACACGCATACACAAAAACCGCAAGATAATGACAACCTCATTAAGGAAACAAAAGCAAATGACCAAATAAATTTGTAAATATAATTACAAATTTCATGACAGACTTTTTAGCCGAATACATAAAACCCACACAAACAACTTGTCTTGACCTACTCTTAAACACGGCATAAAAACACATCATACCTTACATTTCACAAATATTAACAACACTTACAGGATACCTGCTATCAACTTAAATTCACTGTTGTATATGTCAACATCTAAGGTGCACTGGCTTCCAAGAAACATGAGATTGGAAGACCTAATTCAACAAACTACCCCAGAAACTGTAATAGTAAGTGAAACCTTACTATACAAAACCAATAGATTTAAAATACCATACTACACAACTATAAGGAAAGACCGATTAAATAAACAGGATAAAAAGAGAGGAATGTTGCTGCTACATAAAACAAATTATCAGTTACTGAAATTCAAATTAACAGCAACAATGAAGATATCACTACCGACATCCTGTTAAATAATCGTTCTACCGTCACAATAGCTGGAATTTATTGTTCATCCACAAAACAAATAGACTTAAATTTAATTACATCTTTTTCTCACAATCAAAATACCCTTTTAATCGGAGATTTAAACAGTAAACACATCAACCTTGGATGCAATTCAACAAATGCATATGAAGACTTCTCCAATTCATAGATGAACACAACATAACCTTCCTGAACGACGACACGCCTACGAATACAACGTATGCCACCAATACCAGTGACATACTAGACTTATGCCTAAACTTGTATAACATGAGTCAAAAATTAGTTAAATTTCATGGGGAAAAGATGCACACTGTGATCATTTTACCTATATGGCGTGTTTTCAATCTACCCCCCCCCCATAAAATACAATAAATATATATATATATATATATATAAAAGAAAAATTTGATTACAAAAAAACAAATTGAAAGGAATACGAAAAAGACGTACACCATTGGCTACCAAACAAATTATGAAAACAGTAAAAAATAAAAACATTTATTGATAATTACTGCCAAATAATCAGAGTGCTTTCAATCTGCACAAGGATTCATAGAAGCAATTACTAACACAAAAAAATAAATTTCCAGGAGAAGATGGTACACAAGCTATTCGTCTAGAAAGAAAAAAAAAACACTGAAATTATTTGAATATCTCACTGCAATTTTTAATTTATCATTATACTCTGGTTATATCCCGGTTTCTTAGAAGCGTGCAAATGTACTAATATTCTATAAAGAAGGAAAGCCAGCCAATAACCCAAATAGCTACCGACCAATCAGCCTGACCAGCTGTTTTGGCAAAATTCTTGAAAGAATAATCGGTAACAGACTCTTTATATTCCTGGAGATAACATCAACATTACCAGAAGAACAAAATGGTTTCAGAAAATCCAGACAAACTACGGACCATTTAGTTGGATTAACAGAAGCAATTGTTGATAGTTTTAATAAACGAGAATGTACTGTCGCTTGCTTTCTTGATATTGAAAAGGCTTTCGACATTGTGTGGAACAACGGTTTCTGGTTCCGAATGCAAGAACTGGGAATACCGCGGGGAACTATTCGCTGGCTATCCAACTTTGTGGAAAACAGAATATGTAGAGTTAATGTTGAATGAAGGGACCTTCTCAGTGTTTCACTCCAGAAGCTGGTGTCCCTCCAGGAGGGGTGGTTAGTCCTATCCTATACATCATGTACGTGAATAATATGCCTCTAAAAGATCCAAATAATGGATACTCCTCATAGTTCGCAGACGATGTAGCAGTCCGGAAAAGTGCACCAATAGCAGCCACAAACATACAATCACAGTTAAATAGAATAAGTGGATATTGTTAAAAATACAGAATAAAAATAAACACAACTAGTAGTATTCGCAAAGTTAACTAAACATAAAAAAGCACAACCGCAGATCTATATGAATGGAGGACTCCTTCAGACTGCTACATTTGCAAAATTTTTAGGAATTGCATTCGACTCAAAATTAAGGTGGATAAATCACATAAATAATATAAGAATAAAAATTTGACGAAGAACAAACTATGTTAGGAGTCGAACTGGTAAAAATAGTGGAGCAGCGGCAGATAATATCATAAAAATATATAAAACGTATATTAGACCCGTCATTGACTATGCAGCCCCTGCATGGATACACGCAAGTAAAAAAAAAACTACTACAAACAATACAAAATACACTACTCACAACAGCTTATAAAGTACTCAGAGTAACATCATCTGAATTCATGCATAAATACGCACGCATGGAAACAATAGTAGATAGACTCCTATATAGTACAATAAACTATTTTGACAAAAATTGGAGAAAAAATGAACTAGTAAGCGAACTTGACAGGTATTGTATACATGATGAGGATAGACCTAAACATCTTTCTCTAGTGAATATATATATTTTCTAAATAAATAAATTAAAAAAGGCCACCTATAAACTAGACTCCACATTAGTTTAGGGGTTAATTACTAAACATTGAAAGTTTTTTTTTTAAGTAAACGTTTTATAATTGATACCTATCTAATGAAAGTGCAAATAATTATGGAACTATAAAGAGAAATGATTTATATGAACCAAGTGAATGTGTAGATATTGCATGGGCATTGCCCTGATAGGGGCCTGAGTAAGTGCGGATTACTCTGGCCCTCGTGTACAATATATAAATACACTCGACGGTTACAAGACCAAAATTTAAAGGAAAGAGGAAGAGGTCGACGAAACTTGACCCTTCTGGGTATATAATAATAAATATTCAAATAACTATGAGAGAGAGAGCGAAGAATCGTGCAATAATTCACTTTGAGGTTGGTATATTTCACAAATTCAAGTCAACATTGTTACCAGCGTGACGTGTTGAAAGAATAGAGGTTGTAAATGTAATTTTCAATAACGCATTTTGCTGAAGATCATAAAGTTGCACATGTGATTGAGCGACAATAGGAATGGTTTGTGTATGTGTAGTCATATTAACAATAAATATGTTAATGCTGTTATGGTCAGCTATGTTACCTTAAATAGTCAGAGTTTACAGATTTAGTAGCATTGTTGACAAAATTTATTGTATTGCCTTTCAGTTATTGGTATTATGGCACAAAAATAAAAATGTGTCAATAAAACAAGAATGATGTTTGTTGTGCGTTATATAAGAAAAAGACAGGAAACAGACCAGCAACACAAGAGAAGGCAGGAAACAGATCAGAAGCAGCAGACGAGACACAGCAGGGACCAGCAAGAACAAAGAGAACAGGTCAAGGAACAGAGACAGCGGAGAAAGGACATGCAGAATTTAATATGGAATACTGGAAAAGAAAATGGATGGAGAAATATTATTGGGCAAACATGCTGTTGTGTCATATGGTGATGTGCCCTACCTAGGAATAGTCCTAGATTTTGATGAACAAGATGTGTCCGTTAAATGTATGCACAGAATTGGACACAACAGATTTTACTGGCCCAGGCCTATTGAGGATGTGTGCTGGTATGCATACGAAAATGTTCTTCCCATAATTCCCGAGCCGTTGTGAAGTTGATCCCAAAATATGGGAAGATATACTGAAGCATATGTCAAAATACCAGTAACACTTTTGAAAGACATTTTAAAATTCAAGATGAATAATCAAGGTTACATTATAATGTGATGAAGGCCAAGATGGTATTTAATTTAAATGTTTAATTTTAAACATGTTTTGTCAACTGTGTTACTTTTCTTGACTCAATAAAGATAATGACATTTCATACTTTTTCGTACTTGACAGGTTCCAAATTAAACAAAAGAAACTTGTATTAATTTGATTACATGAAAAGTATTTGATAAAGTTGAGATAAATAGATACTACAATGATATGACTATACAAACAATATTGTCAACTATATGACATACAGCGCACTGTATTTTGTTTTTGATTGTTTAGATTTTTTCATGATCTTTCAAAATCCATTTATGTTGCATCACTTTTGCATACCTGGTCAGTTTTGAGGAAATTACTTCCTATTTATGTCGACAAACACTCATTTTTGTTATTTTTTATTTTACAAAACTGTCAACTACGTTAAATTCTTGTCGACTGTTTCTGATGTTGCCAGTGCTGTTACCTCTACTTATTTGACTATTTCTTATTAGCTGATTTATGCAAACTGTACTGTGTTATTGAGATAATAAAAAGTTAAATATGTAGTAAATGTTTAAATCTAAAATTATCTTATACCAGCAACAGAATTGTTTTAAAAATCAAAATCACTATGATGTAAATCCACTTTTGTATGAAGTGTATACAAATTTAATTTGTTACCGTGTTAGTACAGATATCCTTAGGTGTGAAAATGTGTTGCTGTAATTCTCTTTTATAAACAAAAGTAAACAATCCATTTTTATAAAAAATAAACAAATTATTAATCTTGGTAATCGAGTTGACAAATAGTTTGGACCCCAGTCAATGAAAGTCTCTCCAACAGATGCTTTGAACGTTAAAAAGTGATGTCCTCCGACATGTTTGTAATTCTCAATGATGCTATTATTTTTTGCATAATAAATCTTTTTATTATAATAGATTTTTATTTTGTTGATGTTCGTGTAATTTTACTCCAATTTGAGAATAACCTGCATGTCGAAATTCAATTTCTAAATTAAAATTTCTTGTTCAATGGAATCCTAAATACTTAACATAATAAATCGGATACTTGTTCGATATAAAATGTAAAATGTAACACACTAAGAAAAGGTTTCTTTCGTGTTGTTCCCCCCTCAATGGCACAGCAGCATGTCTGTGGGCTCACGCTGTTAAAACCCGGGTTTCGATACTCATGGTGGGTAGTGTACAGATAGCCCATTGTGTAGTTTTGTGAATAAACCAAAAACTTATATTGTTGTTTTTACTACAAATTTTGATGTTATTGGAGTGACCAATCGTGTATTCACTAAACTTTGTTGAGATACCTGGTCAAAGTGAAAGAATGTCTCCACTATTACAGAAAATGTTTTAATCTCTGTGAGTTCAAACAAACCTTTTTTTTTTCTCATAGATTCTAAAGCTTTTCTCCAATCTGAGGAGTATATTAGTATTAGCAAGAATAAAATCTTTAAATCTGTTAACGACAGCCAAAGCGCTCTTTAAATCGTAACGTGTTTTGATTTGAAACGAAGGAATGAACGATCGTTTTCTGCCCATGAGTGATGGGAAGGACTACCAGCCCCCTATGTGTCATAGCGAGAAATAATTCCGACATAATAATACCATTACAATGTCATTAACTGTTAAATTTTTTATTGTATGGTAGAGTTTCTCCTCAGGTCCATCATTTTCATCTGAGGGTTGTAACACGTTTTAACTAAATTCTTTCTCTCCCTAAAATCTCTAACACATTAGCCTTGATGTTTTCAACTTGAATAGACTGTAATTCATATATTACATAGTTATGTAAGATATGAGAAAAATATTAGTGTACTTCGCTATATAACAAGAGATTGATAATAACAACTCCACAGTGTACTTCACTATACGACAAGAGAACAACAAATTAACACCGTACTTCACTACAAAACAAGAGAAAGAGAAGAACAAATGGGCACTGTACTTCACTATACAACAAGATAAAGAGGAATAAATGATACAATACATCAAACTGTGGTACCAGCACTGGTTGGATTTGAAAGAGATGGAATCACATTTCTGATCCACATTGTAGTAACAACACGAAATACGGTTTAATCCAATTCGAAGTCTGGAAACGCTAATATCTTAAACCATCAAGAGGTGGAACTCCACTCCAGACCGTTCTGCCTAGTTACCTATTGTATTATGAGAATTATTTGGTCTATTGAATCTGAAAAATCTTACATTATCAGAGTATTATAAATAACGTCATTAACGACAGCTAGTCATTTTCCGTTCCCCTCAACCACATTAACCTGCTGGCTACTCTAACTGAATAACAGGCATTGAATGTCTCAACGTAAACAAGTTTATTTCAAATATTATTATTAATAGACATCTTACGGTAAAACACAGAGAGCCAGTTAAGTGTAAAATCAACACATTGAAATGTTGTGTTGAATACTGACTTTAATAATAAGTTGATATGGTAATATCAAGCACAAATTATTCCTTCCATCGAAATGGAAGTCCTATTAACCCGATCAAGGGCTTAATCTCGAAACGTAGTTTTTGAAAAATACGGTAGTAATGGGAATATCATTATAGCTAAGAATATCTTATGACAAATGTTATTGATCGAAGTACATTTCATTTATTAATTAAACCAACTAAATATTTGTACTGTCAGTTAAACTTTATGTAGTTTGTGTTTTAGTGAAGGCTCATGGAAAAGTTGGAAAACGAAACGATGAATGTCCAATTTAAAAAACACATTTGATGTTATATGACCTTTTGGAACTGGACTTTCTTTTTTTATTATTATTTTGCGCAAATCTGCGCTAAGGCTATCTGCGCCAGCCGCCCCTAGTTTAACAATATAAGACTAGAGGGAAAGCATCTAATCATCACATGTTATCGAATAGTGTGGTTAACGTTACGTAAAAATACCCCAACAGATGAAAGACTGTGAGTCGAATGCCCTGACCACCTTGCCATGTGTTAAAGCTTATATTTATTAGTCCTGAGAGTTTTATAGAATTTAACTTGAAAGTTGAAGTAGACTGGTTTGATGAACATTGTAACGGTTACTGAACTGGTGAGGATTTCCCTGGAAGATATTATAAACTGTTGTTATGCTTACAAAATTACAGTTCTGGCCATCATATCCGTACTATCTCATTAAAACTATCTGATTCGGTTTAGAAAATTCTTTAAGGATTATATTATGATGCCATTTGTAAAAACTATATTCAACATATAGCTAACAGTCAAAATACGTGAAAAAAATTATATACATTTGTTATGGTGTATTGTAGATGGAAAATTACAATTACTGATATCGCATTATCAACTGTTCATGACAGGACCAAAATAAAGCATACACAACTTTCTCTGGCATGTTTAGCCATTAAATTACTTATGCCAGCTGATATAGAAATTTTGACTCAGTTTGAAGCATTAGTTTGACTGGTTTTGTCATCTATTGTGTTTATAAAAAAAAAAAAAAAAAATTGTTTTGAATCTCAATCTTCCATAATAGATTTTGATGTATTTTAACATCTTAAAGTGTGTGCTACTGATTTCTACTCAGTGATTAATAACATTTTATTTCATTCATGTGTTTTATGTAGGATCATCTTTTTAATTGTCATATACTTCCATTTCTGACAAGATAAAATATAGTGGTGATTTCTGGGACCCTGTTAAAGTAATTTACTTTTTCAATTGAAGAAAATGTTAACTTCCAGAACATACCATCTGCTGATAGCACAGTTAGAATCCCACATGGAGAAGGTAAAGAGGCTAATGAGGGCATGATCCATACACAAGCATCTGCATTGAAGAGTTGTGTACCAAGATAAAAATAGTACACAAGTGGAGGAACTACACCACATCCAGAACATGTATGCTCTTCACATAAAACCTAGTTCCCATATCAATGCTTAGATAGTAAAAGCCAATGTGGAAGAGTAGCTCTAACATTAAAGGGTGGTATGTTTTCGGTTTAAACGTAAATTACTCACTATAAAATCATCATTGGTCTGTTTATTCAGATGAACCATAATTTTTAAAACATCAAATTTTCTTTGGTTACAAAGATATCAAATAGAAAATCAGACCCCTCTTGCAACATCCTATCTTTCAGGATTTGTTAATAGTTATCTCAAATTTAATTCTGTATTAAGTATAACTAATAGGTATTTGTCTATCAAATGACATATTGTATAACACTATTTTACTGACCAGAGAATTGTCAATTTCACTGTTAGTATAAGCTTTGTTCCCAGAAGATAGATAACTAGCTTGGATAAATTTGAAGTAGCTCTTGAGATAGTTAAAAAGCCAGAAAAACTCTGAGAGTCAGAAGTAATTATGTACTTTTTTGCATGTCATTAGCCTATATTCTTTGGTGTATTACGTAGTTAAATAAAAAAAGCATTTAGTGCATAACTACCAAGAGTATAAAAAAATAAGTTTCACTAACAACTAAAAGCAAGAAAAAAGAAGTTTGGGTAAGTACTTTATTTATTGTTTTTCATTTTTATTCTATATTTATTATTATAAAAGTAACTAAAATGTAAGAATAGGGATCTTTTTGGGTTAGTTAAGATTTCATTAGGTTAAATAAATAATAATACAATAAAATTTTTCATGAGACATCCATGTGAAAATATATCATTCTAGATATATATATATATATATAAGGGTTAATTTAGACTTGTATAAATTTCTTTGGTGCTTAAACTGCCAGACAAACTCACCAATCCCATTTGGAAATGCAGTAGAGAAAATAACAGATAAAACATAAAGTTTAACTGAGAAAAAATTGAAATGTATTTGGGAGATTTTATGGATTACACATGAAATTTGAGATTTTTGAGATGAGGAAAAGTATATTTAATCTTAAGATGAAAGTTATTTTGCACATGAATGTATTCAAAATAAATACTCAACACATTCGTGGAAAATTTTTTATTTCAAGTTTTTTGAAAATACTTCACTGATTAATGTGATTTTTTGTATGTGAAAGGCTTATAATATTAAAAGAAAAGTCTGTCAAAATTTGTAGATATACACACTATACTGGAAGTTAGATACTAAATCTGTGAAGACTTAATAAGTGCAAAGAGGTCATATGGTCAGTCAAATTGTCCAAGCCCATGTTGAGAGAGTTAATGTTATTATGAGCATGTTTTGATTACTTTAAAGCTGAAGTAGTGTCTTTTGTAATAGTTAATATAGCTGTATGTTAGTGGAAACTTTCCAAAAAGGTTTCTCTTTGAAGGCAGATCCAGGTTGGTGATCAGAAGAAAGAAGGCTTGATGAAAAAGGCTTCACTGAGTCTTAGTTTTCAAGAGGGTTCAAGAATGTCAGGTAAAACTTAGGTTTATTAACAACTCTATCTGTGGGACAAAGGCTTTTGTTCACAAGTCAAATTTTAGCATCAGACAATAATCGATGAAGACTGGCATTGTTGGAAATGGTTGGTGAAATTTTATTTTTAGTGAGGTTACTGGTGTCAATTTTGGGTTGTTGGCTTTAAAAGGTACTTTTCTAGTGTTTAGTAGGCATGTGTTCTCTTTGTTTAAGATATTTGCAAGTTGAAGTAGTTGGTGAAAGCAATACAAAGTATTGTGTTTACCTTGTCTTGTCTTCAACTTTCACAATATTCTTTATATTCCATAACATGTATAGAGATCCACACCCATGTAACTGATTGGGTGTTTGTTAGTTAGCCAATCAAACTTACTTCTTGTTTTATAAGTTATATATATACTTTATATTTCTTGCTTTATCCCTGAAGAAGATAAGCCACCTGTTGACAGCAGAATTGTTTGAATACATTAACATTACAAACAATACAGTTTATTATTATTTTTAACTTTGTTAAATGGAAACTGGAGTTTATTATGAAACATTTCTGTAAAGCATAAATAAAATCACGATCTATGTCTATATAATGTAGCTTTATTAGCTCAATATTTCACTATTACAGCTTCTTCAGGAGCTGTTGATATCTACATGTTTACAAATCTAGTTAATTCTAAACTGAAACACTATCATTCATAAACTGAACATTAATACAAGTGATTAGAAAGTTTAGATAATATGAAAATAATATCAAACATTCTTGAATTTGTATTGTTAAGACAAATCAAACCAACAATGTTAAATACATAATATGGTAAACCAGTAGGTAAACTAATAACATTATTGGGTTTATAATATGTTAAGATATTCTAAAACATTACTTCATATTTGTATTGCTAAGCATTTTGCCATCATATTATATCAATACACACATAAAGTAATGTCTAAACATATATTTTAACCCTTATAAGTGTGTATAGATGCTATCCCACTTGTGTTAGGCCATGTTATTACTGAGGTTTTAAATGCCACACACATATTCAGATATTCAATCATGTATGAGTCAGCAAGTTTCTTGTACTAGAGCATCTGCCAAAAGTTATTTCATAAACAATGTTTTTACTTTGGTATCTATCATGTAGTCCATATTTAGTAGCTATACAGCTATTTTTCATACATTGTGTTTTTTTCCTGTATGCTGAACTTGGTATTAATGATTCAAAGGAGATAGCTGTTTCTTATACTATTGTAATAAGTGAGTCTGATGCTCTATTTATTCTGCTTAGTTTTGTGGTGATATTAACACCTATATACAGAATCTTCAAAGTAGCCTGAGCTTTAAATGTCATTTATGAATGACAGTGTTAAAATTTAGATTTAACTGAATTAGTGATTTTAAAAGATATCAATAGCTCTTGTGGAAGCTGTAATAGCAAAATATTGAGTTAATAAAGGGTCATTCCATGTCAAATCAACCAGGGAGCTGCAGGTGACCCCCACAGAATGCCTTGAAATAATTTATATGTGCTCATCTACCCATATAATGAAACATTGCCAAAGATTAGATCAATATCTCTAATAGTTTCTGATTTACACCCCTGTAAACTTTTAATTAATTTTTTGTTATTTTTGGCAAATTCATTTTGGCAACTTTGGCTGCTTAAAGCTGCAAAAGTAATGGTGGTAGAAGGCTGAAATTTGCTACACTCACTGTGTTAATCTTACAGAATTCAAAAATGGTCTCATACCAAGTTTATCTCTCTTAGGATTTTCATAGTGAGGCTGTAAAATCACCTGAAAACCCAAAATTGTAAAAAAACATTGGTTTATTTAATAAGCCATAGCTTTAAGAGTTAATATACTACAAAGCTGAATTTTGTTTTCAAATATCCTACAACATATTAGTTGATAAATCAGCAATTGTTGTAATTAAAAGTCTGTTAGATCTCCTGTAAAAAAATTTAGTTGCATGCAACTTTTTATGATTTAGCTAAAAATAGCCCTATTTCAGGCCACAGTTTGACCATGTCACCAGTTATTCAGCTTTTTCAGATTTGTACCATATATTCTTACATCTCTGAATATGATCTACAAATAAAATCAGGATGGTGTTCAACCTACTTTTTGAGTTATAATTTTTTTTTTGAGTTATAATTTTTTAAAATATCCTCTGACCATACATTTTTTATTTTTAAAAAATTCAGTTCAGGTGTGTTACTGTGTGCAAATATATCCATACAATTTTGAAAAATACCTGTCAGAATTTTATGAATCCCACTGAAATATGCTAACCAGCCTTTCAAAATGTTAAATAATGAAGTTGTAGGAAACAAGAAAGAATTAATTCATTTCTGAAAAAGTTTATTGGCATAACTAGTTATGTCACATGGCAATAATAATATATTGTATATGCATTACAGTTATACAGATATGGCTGAGTTTAAGATTCATAATATAATAAATACAATGGTAAATTAGACAGAAAAAGCACAGTGCTACAACGGGGGATAAATGAGAAAGATTATAGGCACACCAAACTGCAATATTCGTGACAATGAAATGTTTCAAAAACTGCTTTGGCGATAACTTGGCTTTAACAACATCAAATAAGCATTGATTTGTTTAGACAGCTTGAATAAATTTCTGAAATTTGAGTTTGATTATATTGAGATCACTTTGACTTAGAACATAGTGGCGAGCACTGCTGCCTTGCATGGTAGGTGCACTTATCAGACAAAGAATATGTTAGAAAGGAATTCAGCTTTCATCTTTACGTGACCTTGCAGGTCATGAGAACAGTTCGTTTCTTGATTTCTTCAAAAATGACATCAACACATCAGAATGTTTTTCTGATCTATCTTTTATGTTTTCCACATACCATTCATGATCGGAAATGCATGCAACATATTTCCCTGGCTGATAATTGTCATTGCTATCATTAGACCCTATTTGAGCTACTGCAGCATCACTTTCACTGCTACTACCAACAGTTACAACTGTGTACACATCATCATCTGATAGCCTTCTCATATACAATTTGTTGGTAGAATAAAGCTATGATGTGACCTAATACCTGCCACAATTTTGCATTTTTCAAAGTGCTCAAGTAGATCAAACTTTCCACAATTCTGCAAGACTGATTTCTGATTGACAAGAAAAAACTGAATGCCCTGAATGTGGTCCTTTGCCCAATGGTACATATCAGAGACACTTAGAATTGAATAAGTTATTATTTTCCATAACCTTGATTTTTTTTAAAACCATGTTCAGAGATGTAAGAATATATGGTAAAGGCTGATTAGAATATTTCAATGGGATTTGTAAATTATTTCAAAATTGTATTGATATATTTGCACACAGTAACACACCTGAATTGAAGTTTTTTGTTTTAAGTAAAAAACGTGTGGTTAGAGGATACTTTAAAAAATTATAACTCAAAAAGTAGGTTGAATACAATTTTGATTTTTTTTGTAGATCATATTCAGAGATGTAAGAATATATGGTAAAAATCTGAAAAGGCTGAATAACTGGTGACATGGTCAAACTGTGGCCTGAAGTATGGCTATTTTTAGCAATATCATAAAAAGTTGCATGCAACTAAATTTTTTTACAGGAGATCTAACAGACTTTTAATTACAACAATTGCTGATTTATCAACTGATATGTTGTAGAATATTTGAAAACAAAATTTAGCTTTGTATCATATTAAGTCTTAGAGCTGTGGCTTATTACATAAACCAAAGTTTTTTTATGATTTTGAGTTTTCAGGTGGTTTTACAGCCTCACTATGTAAATCCTAAGAGAGATAAACTTGGTTTGAGACCATTTTTTAATTCTGTTAGTTTAATTCAGTCAGTGTAGCAAATTTCAGCCTTCTACCACCATTACTTTTGCAGCTTTAAGCAGCCAAAGTTGCCTGAAAATGAATTTGCCAAAAATAAACAAAAATTAATTAAATTTTTCAGGGCTGTAAATCAGAAACTATTAGAGATATTGATCTAATCTTTTGCAATTTTTCATTATATGGGTAGATAAGACATGTGTAGTTTTTCAAGGCATTCTGAGGGGGTCACCTGGAAAATTTTCCAAAATCTGGATGATTTGACATGGAATGACCCTGAAGTTATGCTGGAGATAAAGGTAATGGGTTTATTTATGTTTATAGTAGTACAGTTTATTGCTATATTACATTTACCAGTAACATATGCAACAATATTTTTGAGTAAAAAACAGAAAAGAAATATTTTTTTGACACTATTTCTAAATGAATTACATATAATGCATGGTATCACACTTTTCAATGTAAGTGAACATTCAAATACTAACACGTGTGATAACTTTTGTTAAGAATTCAGTTTCACGTTCCTCAGTTGTATTATCATTCATTATAGGTCTGGTTACATGCTTCTCATGAAGGGTGATTAGCTCTTTCACCAAAAGTAAAAATAAAACATAAAACTATAGACAGTCTGTTGAATCAATATTAAATATAAAGACAACATAGTAACACAAATTGAACATACAACTCAAACTAGATGTTTTTGGCACCTAATTCTAAATCTTATATTTCAAAATAACTTCTTTTAAAATGTATAATTGTAAAACATTAGCTAAATTTGTATTTAATATATTTTATACAAAATACTGATAATAATTGCTGTGGTTTTTAAGATAAAGGGCCACATGACATTTGTATCACATAATGTGATAAAAACATAAATGTTTATTTTTATAAAACTTGTAACCTTTTGTGTAAATTAGACTAGTATAAATGTTTTATTTGGACTCTTATAAACAAAATATGATCATATTAAATTCCTATTGGTCAACTATTGAATAATATGATGTCTACTACCTATTAATGAATTATGCTTTGCAAATTTATAAATTATATAAGACACTGTCATATATATATGTGATTGAAAAAATTGTGCAAATTCCAGTAAAGAAATCTTATTTTGTAATCCAGACAACCTGATGAGCTCTAGAGCTTGATACCAAGGATAACAAGATTTCTGTTTCACTTTACTTATTGTTCAAGTAGTTCTTTTATTTAAATTTTAATCTCTTTTTCAACAAACGTTTGATATTAAGTTTGTCATGCTACTATATAACTAAAACTACATTGCTGCACTAAGAATATATACTATGCTAGCATTAATACATATAAACAAAATATAGTGTAGTGACAACTACTTCAGGAAAGCTAGTAGTTTACTACTGTTTTCTTGTGTATTAAATGTGTTCTGTTTTGTGGTAAGATGTATGCATGTTTGTGTGTGTGTGATGAAAGAGTGGGGAAATGTGTTACAGTGAATATACTGGCTACAGTTCTGTGTGTGTTTTAAGTGTGACAGGTTATATAGAGTGGTTTTTTGAAATTAATGACAATAATTGATATTTTTTATTGCCAGCTTTGTGAAGAATCAGTATTACAAAACCTTTTTACTTGGTAAATTATACTATAAAATAATGCAATGTTAATATGAATCTCAACACACTTATTCCCATCAGTAGTTTGACTAGTAAAAAATAAATTATATTTGCT
Source organism: Tachypleus tridentatus (assembly GCF_004210375.1). NCBI lineage: Eukaryota > Metazoa > Arthropoda > Merostomata > Xiphosura > Limulidae > Tachypleus > Tachypleus tridentatus. Next base: position 225,454,686 of record NC_134837.1, on the reverse strand, counting down.
GCCTACACAATTTCGTAAAAATGGGCAAATATTGTACTGATAGTGCAATATCTACATATATTCCACTATGTTAAATTCCATAAGTGAGACAAGAACAAAAATAGAAAACCAGTAGGAGGATAATCAAAGTGAATAACAGTATGTAGTTCTGTAATGATTTCGAAATGAACACATTAATAAATGATCAAAATATCTAACATAACACAATTGATATGTATAGCTATGTGGGAGAAACCAAGTTATGTATAGACAAAAAATATAACTTTCATCATTTTGTACTGCAGCACAGGTATTTAATTTTTTCTGTCCCTTGTTGAATTACATTTAAAAGAATTCTCAGAAATATTTTACTACTCAAAAAAATGCTGTAAAAATTCCTTCAAAGTTTTCCCCATTATACAACCACTTTAATTCAATCAGGATATTTGATATATACTCTAAAAAAACTATAAAGCACAGCATAAAACTGGATCTCACAATATTAGAACTCAATCTTCAGTGGAAATGGTAAAGTGTGTCTCAGAATTGTTTAAACTTTGGTTCAACAAAAACATGAAGACAAAGAATGCAAAAAGGACATTGTAAAATCAACTACTGGTGATGATGATGCAACTGCCAGTAGCAGGAGTCAGTTTTCTGTCACTAACAATAAAATATTTGATGGAAATAAAAAATGTTTCTGCCTCATTGGAAATATACTTGGCTATGGTTAGTTCTAAAGGAAACCTGAAATATCCTACAATATCAGCTAGTCACTACGATCAGGTACAAATGCTTTCTTAAATGGGTATGATCGCTTTTCTGTTGAACCAGTCAGAGCACACAGAATCAGCAAAGCTTGTACAGCATGTGTCATGGTACAATCAGGAGAATACAAAATCAGATGGTGTTGCCATGGAGACAGTGAGTTCTCCTATTCTTACAACCCTTTACTGTGCAGGAAATGCATAAACTAAAGGAGGTGAAAGAAAAACAAGAGATTAACAGTGTTGTTTAACAACTCATACTCAATTGAAAAAGAAAGTAAACCTCTATCATACTAGGAACTTATGTGCAGGACAATTGAGAAGGCTGGTGTGGATGTTGGAGAAAATTATGCCAACTGAAGGAAAAGCTACTGGTGTGAGGCAGATATCCTTAAACATGATGTCAAAATTATAGTTAGTGCAAGATGGGTCATCTATATTGTTGCCAATGAGTATACAGATAATGTCATCATTGGACAAGAAACTATACTATTAAGGGTTGTCAATGAGAGAAATCTTTATACAGTGTTAACAGAATTGTTTGCACCAGAACATGTAAATGTATGAGGTGTCCTAGATGATATTAATTAAATCAAGAAGCTGTCATTGGATTTCACAGATATGAAGTTTTCCACACAAAAAAAAGTTTCAACACTAATAATAGCAAATTTTGAAGGTAAAGATGTTATGATGGGTTCCAAAGATGCTGTTATAGAACTATTAAAAATAAAAAGAAATTCCTACTGGGGTTTCACTTTGTAGCTCACAACCTTCGACTGGCAATTTTAGATGCAGGAGAATCCTTACTTCAGATTGAAGAAACTTTGGAAAAAAGATCATTACATTGTACTGAAAGGCCCCTGTTAGGTATTATAGTTAATTTGAAAAGAGTATTTGATTTATTATATTATATACTGTGATTTGTATTGATAAGATAATTAAATGTCAATATGTATCAAATTTATGATTCATGTGAACAAGATTGATACTCATAGTTTTATTTCTTAAAAACAAAATATTTTAATACTTTTGCTATAGGCCATGGGTTTATAAGTCCTCTTCTCATTTGTTCAGTTGCATTAAAAATTTTTATTGAACTACTATTTTATAAATTTATGTTAATAACTTTGGAATCAAATTGTAGATTATAAGTTGAACTTTAATATTATATATAAGTTAATTTCTTAATTTAAAAGTAAATATTAAAAGAACAATCTAAATGTAGATTTTAGTGAGTTATGCAGTATGTTGAATGCAACACTATTTAAAATATCGACAAGCTAGAATATAAAATAAACCTCATATCTTTTTATTTTGTTGAGATATGGCTTATGCACTGAATCAAACATGAATCAACTCTATTTTTGTGAAACAACCCCATATATTCTCTTAGAATTTCTCCAGAGTAGTTTTCTCAGCCATTTCAATTTGTGAAAAAGCTACCACGTTATTTTGATCCAAGATTTCATGGAGGTAGGTTGTGTCTTTATTCTGCTCAAAGTTTCATATTTTTAGAATCTAAATACATCTTAGTTACTCAGCTTAATAAATTAGAGTGGAATTCTATACTATTAGTACAGTTATTTATGATTTTTTGGTTATTCAACTGTACATATAAAATCTAAAAAAATTTGTTTGATATCCCTTACATGCAAAATTTTATAAGGTTTAGCAACCTACGTCCAGCAACAACTAAGTACAAAGATCATAGCGAGAAGAGATAACTGTATGCTTTATGTTTAAGAAAAATATGTTTCATAATTTATTTCTAAATTGTAATAATCTGTATACAAATATATATGTATATATAATGTATAATAAATGAAATGCGACTGTATATTACAAAATACTAGTCCACTAAAAGACAACCAAGACAGGGAAGACTAAAGGTCAGTTTTATATTACTGGATACATAACATGAGTCATGTGCACCATGTCAGTATAATAACAGATAATAAACATACGTGTAAATATATACTATTATGAGACTTAGAGCTACTTAGACTAAAAATATGTTTTGGTGTTATAATATGTAGTCATTTTAGCATTAAAAAAGCATAATATATATTTATTTCCTTTTTTTTTATGGTGATTACAAGGTTGGTTAAGTGACAGACCCCACACAGTTAGAGTATCGAATATAACAAAATATAAGCTCTTGCTAAAAATGAATGATTGAAATGTGTTTAGGGGTTTTAAAGATTACACAAATAATACTCAAGATTTTTGGTAGAAAGAATAACTTTTTTAAATCCTAACATGAAATAAGTTTGCATTCAGTCTAGTAATTAAACAAACTATTGTCACAAACATATCATTAAAAAAATATTTCATTAAAAATTTTGAATTTTATATACAAAATACTTGTAATATTTGTTACCAAATTTTGTGAAGATACACATGCTGTATCAAAAGTTATAATGTAAATACTTAACGTGAAAATGTGTAGATGAACTTTTGTATATTATACTGAGCCAGTAGCAAAAGGGTTAATATACAAAAAACAATACAATTTATAATAACAGTTATTTCAAATAATGATTTATATACAAAAGTTTTACAAAATTACAAACAATCCTGAGTTTTCTATCTGGTATGGAACTCCACATTTCATTGGCAATTAATGAGAGGGAATGAATTCTGTGTTTATACACAGGCACACTTCACTTGGCAGGAAGCTAAACAGCTTCTTTACGTGTAAGTTTTTTTATTCTCTGCTGAATTTATGCAATATTTCAGAGAAATACTAACATTCAAAGTTAATTCACTGAAGTTAAATGGTTTGTAAAGTTTGAAATCTATAAATGTTTCTGGTCATATATCTTTAGTTTTCTGATTAATAATTTTTTAAATTACAGTCATAGTTTCCAAGGTTTATAATATACTAACTGTAGCAAACTAACAACACATTAAACTTTCACTGGGCATATTGATTTATAAACTTTCAGAATGAGGTTCTTGAAAGTTCAGTTGGCAATAACACTTGAAGGTATGCTAGTCCTTTTGTAAAATGTATTGTTGATTCTTAACTCAACAACCTTCTACAAAGTTAGAGAATAGGTGGAACTTTTGCAATACACATTTAACAGTATAGTTACATGCATATTTAAATATATATTTAACTAAAACATTGATATTAAAATAAATGTTTATTGCTAAATCCAGTGCACCTTCCTTTTTAGAGAATTAAAACTTGGTACTAGACAGTCTTTAACTAAGCTATTATACATGTATATACACACACACACACACACATTAATTGTGAATAATGCACTAAACAATTAAACATAATATACTGACAAAAAATTATACAACTTCAATAATCATGACAATACATAATACACTCAGTACAAATAACCTTATGATCATAAAATTAAATAGCATGTGAAGGTGCTTAAATGCAGATGTTATCTTTTTGGCTCAATACAACCAATAATCACAAAACTAAGGGGTTCTTCAAAAGCTGGCATTGATTACAAAGGAGTAACAGAAAATTTCTTGTTAGGTTTTCTGACCAATCAATAGCTTTAGGAAGTTTTACAAAACTGAGAAACAACTATCTAATTTTGGGACAAAACATGTCTCATAATTTTATCACATTTTGTTGACAACTAATGACCTTCCATGGGGAGTTCATGGGCAACTTTTAATATTTCAGAATGATATGCTTTTGGAATAACAATTTGATAAACTACAGCCCAGTCCTCTGAAGTTAATACATTTAGTTGTCTCCATTTTCTCACGATTTTGTTGACAACTAATGACCTTCCATGGGGAGTTCATGGGCAACTTTTAATATTTCAAAATGATATGCTTTTGGAATAACAATTTGATAAACTACAGCCCAGTTCTCTGAAGTTAATACATTTAGTTGTCTCCATTTTCTCACGAGCAAGTTCACCTGTTGGGACTATATGTTTAAATAGTGATGAGATCTGTGAATCCTATTCTTGCTTGATGATCACTTTACTTCAAGAGAATGGAATTTTACCAAGTGAAATCTATTATATTGTCCTTAGAATGAGTGTCTATCATATAAAGTTTTTAACACACCTTCTGACAACAGTCACCTCAGTATCACATAGAATATGGATGGGTATGGGACTACCAGTGTTATTTGTTAAAGACACAGAACCAACAAACACAAAAGGTCTAAATTCATCCCTAACTACATAAGCCTTTTTATCAGTGACCAAATCAACAACATAAATTAATCTGTTGAAACTATGTCCATATGTGGGCATGAATGCATGAAATGCTGTTTCCTTTTCTTTTTCAAACACCAATGATCAGACATAACATAAACATGTTTTTTTATAAAAATTGCAGACAGCCCTTAATGGTTTTGATGAAGTTTTATCCTGATTGTCAAAAGATTTTGAACTAAGCTGGATGTTTTTAGAAGAAACCTAAACTTAAATGGATTGAAGAGGTACAAGTTGTTGTTGAGGTAGTGCAATTTTTTTTCAAATGGAAAGTGGTTTTATATGTTAAAGTGTATTCACTGTAAACAGTAGCTGCTTCTTGTAGTGTATAAACTTTCATTTCATCCAAGTAAGTTTTGAAATCGACACTTGCACAATGTTTAAATTATGCAATTATACATAATTGTCTGAGTTTGTTGAAACTGTTGCCAAGATGCACAGAATTACACCAACAATCAATATAACCAACTTTTCATGAGTGAATTACATATACAAGTTTGACTATCTTGCTTGCGATAACTTCAAAACTTTTGGTCACAAGCCACCAGTATTAATTTGTATGCTTTAAGAATAGCTGCTTTAACCTTATCAAAATCTGTACAGTCTTCTCAAGAGAGAGCAGCATAAGCTTCACGTGCTTCACCAGTTAAAATGATTTGTGATGGGGATTCGAACCCGTGACCCTCAGATTACTGGTCGAGTATCTTAACCACCTGACCATGCCAAGCAGCAATTTCTGCTCCTTGTGATTGCTTATTGGAGCAAATGTAGCAAATCTCTCAACAGTGCCATCATCTGGAATATATCTAAAGATAATTGTCAGTTAATCTGTGTGGGGTATGTCTGGAGTAGAATCAACAGCAAGTGAGAAATGCTTGGATGTTTTGATTTTCTGTATAATGACAGCAAAAACCTCTTTATGTAGGATTTCTATGAATTTGCCACAAACAGTTGAGGATAAGTTCATGACATTTTTCCTATTTTTGAATGTGTTAAAAGGAAATTTAATTTACTCATCCAGTATTCCTCGGTATTTTTTATTATGCACTGAACCATCTACTTCTTTGCTTTCTCTGAATGCTAGCCCTATGGATGATAAAGGCTTTAAGACAAATGGAAACAAAGTGGATGAACTACTCCCTAGGATATGATAAAAGTAAAGTTTTATGCTACATCTCGTATGATACACAAGATAAAAACATGATGGATAATGTGTGTGTGAAAGAGAAATATGTCAGAAGGAGCCACTTAGTTTCAAAACAAATGCATGCATAACATTTTCTGTATTTAACTATAAAATTTCAATTTTTGGATGACTTGTGTTCTGTACCATTCAATTAGTGATGCTTGTCAAGATGTTAAAAATTACTTACAAGTGATAAGTAGACCAATGTAAGCCTTAAACTAATTATGGATACAATTGATACAATATATCTAAAAGTTTAAAATACTGTTAGTTCCTTCTTAATAACGTTTGAACTCTCTCCTTGGACAAAATCCAAAGATTCTTAAAATGAAGAAATGAAAGATATAGATTTTATCATTTGGGCTAGCATCTCAGGTCAAGTTGTGTCCTGGACCAACAGGGTGTTGGGTGTGAGTCACTAGAAAGGAGTTTGGCTGTCAGTATTATGAAAATATGGAGTGAAGAGAGTCTGATTATTTAGCTTATAACTTGAATGAAACGTCTTCTGTTTTTTTCGCCTGAAATAAACAGTGCGATTTCACATTAAATTTTAAACCCTTTTTTGTATCTTACCTCATCAACTATAGAAAGAAAAATATTTTCTATATTATGTCTGTTTGTTTGTTGTTGTTCTTAGAAGTAATTACAAAGCTACACAGTGGGTGATCTGTGATTTATCTCCCATGGGTATTGAAACCCAAATTCCACATGCCACTGAGCTTCTGGAGGGGTATTTTCTATATTAAACAAAAATTTTTGAGCATCACTGTAATTATTAACGTAAAGTGTAGAAAATACCACAAGTGTCAGAATATAATATCTAGAACAGAAAGGACAAATGGAAGGATTAAAACATTCAAAACTGTTTCAGTATGAATGAACTCAAACACCAGGAATTATGCCATGTGGAATAGGATAAACCATCTGGCCTACACCTTTATTGCTGTATCACCTATGAATGGACAACTTGCCTTTTATTCCAACTTCAAATTTATCTATAAGACTTACAAAATCTAATAAGTCAGATCAACAAAATTTCCAAATCAAGAAATTAGCAGATTATCATAAAGTATATGCCATAGAATGCATATTTAATGCAGTTTAAAATAATTTGCAAAGAGAATGAGCAGAGTAGTTGCAACTGTGGCAAATCAACCATTGATAATAAATAAAAATAAGCCTCGGAAGCTATAATTGTGACAAACCCTTGTTAATCGGAAAACTGCAGATATTTAACCAGGAACATTTGTATGTTTCGAACATTACAAACTTCAGTGAATTAACTTCGGACGTTATTATATCAAGAAAACATCGTATAATTTTGGCGGTGAAAAACTTAAGTGTGCCAGTGATGCGTCGATAAAAGATCTGTTCCTGACCAGATAGAAGACTCAGTATTGTTTGTAAGTTTGTAAAACTCTTGTATATAAACCGTCATTTGTACTAATTATTAGTATAATCATTATTATATATTGCAGTTTTTTGTATATTAAAATATATTTGTGTTACAAAGAAAATCGTCTGTATCTATATTGTTGGCGAATATCATAAATGCAGCAATACCGACGTTCAACTAACATCTAGATTCAAATTCCAGTTTCCATTTAATTGAAATCGTAACACGATAAATCAGAGACTTGTCCAAGATAAATTATAATACGTAACAATCAGCTGGGAAAGGAACTTTTCCTTTTAATTATCTGCTACATATCTTGCTGATGTGATGACTTTTTCCAGGGTTCTTCAAATCCTGAAACTAATGAATTTATAGATGTACGTAAATTACATGTCATCTTAAATTGTGAAACTTAGCTAATAGAAAGCAATATTTTGTGCAGTGCTTAGCCAGTAGTTATGAAAGTTTTATATGATATTTTGACTAGGCAGGATAGTGATTAATATAATGGGTTTTATTAGGTTGTTCGAAGAATAATGGTGGGTTATTATATCAAAATTTTAGTCATTTATAGGGATATGGAACTTGTCTTTTTGCACATTATATATACCATTAAAAAACTAAAACATTATTCTGTTCATTACTGCTTTTATTCTTTTCTAAAACTTCATTTCCAATATTTCAGACCATTAAAATTAATGATAGGAAATTTGCGCATCATTTTTTGTATGAATTCAAACTTGATCATAATGCACTGCAAACAGCTCGCAACATCAACCAGAAATGGAGCGAAAGAACCACCTCCGAACGTACAGTACAGTGTTGGTTTCAGGAGTTTCGTAATGAAGATGTGAGTCTTAAAGACAGGGAGCAGAGGACATTGTTCTGCTGTTGAAAACGACCAACTTAGAGCATTGGTGGAAGGAAATCCGCGCCAAACTGTTTGAAAAATGACACCAGAATTGGGTGTTCGAATTTCCACAATTTTGAGCCATCTCGAGCAAATTGGAAAAATAAAAAATCTCGAAATGTAGGTTCCACACGAACTCAATGAAAATCAGAAAAAATCGCCGTTTTGAACCGTACTCTATGGTTATTTTGTACAACAAAAATTACTCATTTCTTAATCGAATTGTCAGATGTGATGAAAAGTGGATCCTTTATGAAAACGATCTGCACAGTGGCTTAACCGTGACGAAGTTCCAAAACACTTCCCAAAACCAAAGTTGTACCAACAGAAGATTATGGTTACCGTATGGTGGTCTGCGGTCGGTATTATCAGTTACAGCTCGCTCATTCAGGAATAGAATATCACTGTGGAGGTTTATTGTCGAGAATTGGAAGAAATGCATAGAAAGGTGTGTAAAAAATGTCAGAGCATCAATCTTGCTTCGTGATAACACTTGGCCACACGTTGCTCAACTGATGCTCCAGAATAAAACAGATTCTTATCCTCCTTATTCAGAGACTAGCTGTAGACTTTGTTGGATCCTTCCTTGAAAAATATAAGGCTAATTCATATGTGCTGGACGTAACCAAACACTTTATCAAGTGAGCCAAAACTTATATACGTACATTTGAACAAAGCTACCTGAGGATGAAAAACTACACAGATAAAGAAGTACACATTAATACTTTGGTTGTTGTTGAGAGCTGGCAAGTATTAGCTGAGGTGGTGATGCACGTGCCACCATTCTACTGTCATTCATATGTCTTAGAAGAAGAGGTCGTACAATCTGTTAGGTAAACGTCTTAAATATTTGTATCCCGGAGTGGACTGGTGTGAATGATCACACAGATTAAGTTGCGATAGTATATGAGCAATAAAGCAACAGTTTACAAACTAATCTCCGAACTTTTTCATGTGAAATATAACTCACAATAAATGCGAGGCATGGTTCACCAAATGATATAATTTTTCCACAATAGCTATGAAAGTATGCGGCGCAGATAGCCTAGTTGCTTTGTGCCATAAAACGCCAATCCCACCCTCTCACCCACGAAAGTACGCAGAGTGGATAAAAACACACTACTTGATGTACTTGAATTAATAAAATAACAATAATAAAGGAAAATTGCCAAATGTCCAAAGAGAACCTATAACAAAATAGTAAAAGAGCAAACGTTTGAATAAGCAATCTGAATTAAAGTGTGATATCATCCTACCACGTGACAACAACTTAGTTCTAGGTGTAATGGGTGATATGTGTTACCTCAGTAGTTTAAGATATGAAACTGTGAGGCTTAGCTTTTGTGTAATGCGTGAAAATCTATTTCACGCTGTGAATAAATTACAGCTGAATGTTACAGATAAGTCTGCAATGCAATGACTAGATGAGAAGGAAAAGAAATCATAGAAAAATCAAAAGCTGATGAGAATATAATAGACAACTGATTAAAAATAAAATAATACAAGCATTTTACTGACTGCCTATAATGAACCAGATAAAGATGAGCTAGTGTCATAGCAGTTACACTGATCTTAAGATGAGGCACAGTGGCGAAATAAATTATGATTAAGGTTGACTATAGTAATCAACTTATAACTAGAGCACTATGGATTGCAAGATTAAACTATGATGCTATTCAGAGATGAAATAATTTTCAATTTTTGCTTTCTGAGCAATAACAAGGATCATTACAGTAAAGCGAGTTTATGAAAAGCAACTTCAAATACAGGCTATAAGCAGTTAGAATAACCGGTTTAGAAGTATATATAGATTAAGTCATGCATAAACTGAAAGAAATTTGCATTTCCTGTTTTCCTCCTGAAGTATATTTTAGAAAGGCTTGCAGGAGAAAGTAATATTTAGTAAAAGGAAGGAGCTGCTGACCAACAGAAAGGAGAAAAATTATAATGCTTTAATCTGGAGTGTGGTATTGTATAGAATAGAGAAAGGACAATGAGAGAAGAAGGTATTAAACAATTAGAGCTTTAATATGTGTATTGTGATGAATAGACTAAATTAGCTGGAATGAAGGTATGAGTAATGACAAGGTGCTCAAGTTTATGAAGAAAATTGAACGTAATAATAGAAGAACTTTAAGGCAAACAACATTGTTTGGGTGTATTGCTCAAAGGGATAGTCTGATGAAGGAGGATCTGGAAGAAAGATTTGAGGGAAATGACCTCAAAAGTCAGTTAGAAAGAGAAAAGGACTACCGAACGATCTTAGGAACAGGGAGAAATGATAAGATAAAGTCGTGAGTAGATTGGAAGAACTGTTCAGCCAATAACCTATCCTTTGACAGTCATTTCAATGACAGTGAAAAAGTGTATATTTTCAACTAAATTTCGGCTATCTCATTTGTGTTGCTACTGAGTGAAGTTTATGCTACAGCCAACAGTACTGTTGAGTAAATAGTCACTATATGTGATTAATCAAAAACTGCTGTTGTAAGTTTTATACGTTTTGTGTGACGGGGATTTGAACCCGCGACCCTCAGATTACGAGATGAGCACTCTACATTATTATGCAAGGCAAAATATCCACTGCCCCTTTCTTGATTGTTCTTTTTATAATCAGTTAAGGTTGGTTGTGTAATATCTGAGAAAACGTAGATAATGTATTCATATCCCTTTTCTGTACTATTGTAGCAGTACATGTAGTATATTAAAACTTCAATATGATTTGCTGTAACATAATTGTATCAGTTTCAGTTTGTTTTGTTTAACTTTCAGTATATGTCTTTGTTTATTATGTTCAAAATTACCTTTTATCCATCACTTTCCGGTTTCGTACATAAGTATATAATGACTGAGAGGATGTGTCCTGTTCCTGGGCACCATAAGGGTGTTAGTTCCTATCCATCAAGATGAAGCCCGACCAGCAGCAGCAAAAAAAGCATAACATGGACACATGTGGCTTGTAGTGTCTGTAAATGCAATTACAAATACAAGAAGGTGTACTGTACTACTGGTGTGATACTTTAATAGTGGTACAACTAGTGATTCTCAGAGCTATACAGCAAGTAATACTCCACACTTACCACAACACAACTATTGAAGATCATTAAAGTATTATTTGCACTTGTTCTAATATTCAGTGACAGTTGTCTTGGGTATGAGTGAGTCTAGATGTTTAGAGCTGCTATGAGTGCTGTATAGTGGGTGCTTCCTAGAGCAAAGTTGGCTAAGACAAGATAAACAGATGGAGAATTGTTGAGTCTTCTTTGTGAAAGATAGCTCTCACCATACTCACCATCATCAAATCCTTCAAAAAGTGGACTGAAGCTTATTCATTGATTGACAAAGTAGCACAGATGTGTTAGAAAATAACTTGATAGCGTAATTTGGAGAAATGGGAAAAAATTACATAGATCAGGAGGCTAACTTCAACAGCCAACTGGTTACTTTACCCTATCACCTCCAGCCTGATGGTTTGGCATAACTGGTGGTACAGACTACCAAATGGATGCTTGTAAAGTTTGTAAATTCTGACATAACCGACAGAGACAAACACTCGCCATAAATGATGGCAAATACATATAGGGCAATGTAACAGGGAACCACAGATTGTTTGCCAAACCTGCTCATGATGGGAGCTGAGCTCCCAGTGGATGTGATGAATGACTCTTCACCACAAGAAGTTTCTCAGTGACCCCAATAATATTAAAAATTCCTAAGATCAATGATGGTTGATGCACACTATTTACTAGACAAGTTGGTAAGATAGCAAACTGACCAAAGAAATGCTAGAATCAACAAGTGAAAGAACAAATATTCCAGTGAAGTGACCGGGTGAGGTTGTAGTATGTGCCAGTAGTATGAAATAAATTGGATCTAGATGGATTGATTCATTTCTGATACTCTCAGAAGTTTATTCTCTCAATTCTGAGTACATCAGACATGAGACATTTGAAAATGATGAAACACATTGATAAACTAAACACATACATCACAGTCAAGGTTTTTGCGCAGTCAAATGACCAGTAGTCTGGGGAGGAAACTGACAAGACAAAAACAAGTCACCTATCTACCCATCTAATGAAAGAGAGGAAGTTGCAGGTATTTATTTGACTGTTTTTGATAAACCAATTAAGAAGTTGCAGGAAATACATGTGACAACTAGTGCAAACCAGTGAACAAAATGAAAATTTTGGGCTTCCTATCAATATAGCTGTGATTAATCAATCTTTCAGGCCCGGCATGGCCAAGCGCGTTAAGGCGTGCGACTCGTAATCCGAGGGTCGCGGGTTCGCGCCCGCTTCACGCCAAACATGCTCGCCCTCCCAGCCGTGGGGGCGTTATAATGTGACGGTTAATCCCACTATTCGTTGGTAAAAGAGTAGCCCAAGAGTTGGCGGTGGGTGGTGATGACTAGCTGCCTTCCCTCTAGTCTTACACTACTAAATTAGGGACGGCTGGATACAGTGGGCTAACAACCTACTCACTTAAAAACCTGTTGAAGAATCCGCAAGTGATTGCAGCCCTATGTTCCTTGATGGAATCGAGTGGTGAATGAATGAATGAATCTTTCAACTACGAGAGCATTGTAATGTTATGGTTAATTTCACTATTCGCTGGCAAAGAGAAGATCAACAGTTGGTGATGAATATATATGGAGATAAGGGCATCACAGCGTTGTATTAATATGTGCATATTTTGTTTTATTTTGCATTGAAGTGCTTTTGCTCTTTTAGACATGTGTAAATGAGAAGGGATGTAAGAATTATGTATTTATTTTACATCTAATGATCCCTACCGCCTCACGCACGTGTGTGAGCAAGAAAGTCTTTTTTTTTTTATTGAGGCGGAGATATTTTTGAATTTTTAATATGAAAAGATTATGTTAATTATATACAATAATTTTTATCTGATTGTACGCTTATCATTACTAATAAATATTTTCATTTTACTATATCAAATGTCGTGTTTGCCATTAGTTTCCTCTATTTATTTTATGTTGAGGTACTATTGTCAGTAGAGGAAAGTTTGAAATCGTTCGAAGAAGAAGAATGTCGTCGGTGTTTGGGTAATAAAAGTTCATACCCTGGAGGGTCAGGTTCTGTATGACCTCTTCCTCCTTCCCGTACTTATGTTCTTGACGAATTTTATAACTGTGAAACTGAATATTATTTTCGTCCTTTTCAGGGCAATGTCCATCTATTGTGGCTCGTATACTGTGATTATTTTATTCTATCGGTAGAAATGTCAAGTTTGTTGGTGTCATTTTTTTTTAATTGTTTAATACAAAAATATATAGTAGAAAGATATTTATTATTTTTTTTGCTATTATTATTATTTTATTATTTAAAATATAAGTTAACTGGGGAGAGATATTTAGGACTAGCTTGATCATGTATGAGGTACCTGTCTAGTTCGCATAGTAATTCGTTTTTCATCCAATTCTTATTAAAGTACATTATTGTAATATGTAGGAGTCTATCTGGTATGGTTGGTATGTTCGAGTATTTGTGAATGAACTGGGATGATATAGTTCTTGGAACTTTGTATGCAGTTGTTAGGAGTGTATTTTGGATTGTTTGTAGTTTGGTTTTAATTATTTTATTGCTTACAGTTATCCATGCTGGAGCTGCATAATCTATTACAGTATGTATTAGTATGTTATCTGTAGATGCTCCACTGTTTTTACCAGTTAGACTCCTAGCATAGTTAGTTCTTCGCCAGACTTTATTTTTAATTTCGTTCACATGATTGATCCAAGTTAGTTTTGAATCATAGGTCAGACCTAAAAATTTTGCCGATGGGGCAATCTGGAGTAGAGTGCCATTTATATATAATTCTGGCTGTTGTTTTTTGTGTTTTGTCAATTTCGTAAAGACTACGAGTTGTGTTTTTGCTGTGTTTATTTTTATTCTATATTTTTGACAGTATTCACTTATTCTATTTAGTTGGGTTGTATGTTAGTGGCTGCTATCGTGGGTGTTGTAGCACTTTTCCAGACTGCCACATCACATCACATCATCTGTGAACTGTGAAGAGAATCCATGATTCGGATCCCTCAGTGGCATATTGTTTACATACATGATGAAGAGTATAGGACTAACCACCCCTCCCTGAGGGACACCAGCTTCTGGAGTAAAGTACTCAGAAAATGTTCCTTCAACATTTACTCTACACTTTCTATTTTCCAAAAAGTTAGATAACCAGCGAATAATTCCTCGCGGTAGTTCCATTTCATTCATTCGGAACCTTAGACCATCGTGCCAAACAGTGTCGAATGCTTTCTCGATGTCAAGGAAGCAAGCGACAGTACATTTTTTTATTGAAGCTATCTATTATGGTTTCGGTTAATCTGATCAGGTGATCTGTCGTTTGTCTAAATTTCCTGAATCAATTTTGTTCTTTTGGTAATTTTGATTTAATCTCCAAGAATGTGGAGAGTCTATTACTGATTATTCTTTCAAGAATTTTGCCTACACAGCTGGTTAGGCTGATTGGTCGGTAGCTATTAGGTTTATTCGCTGGCTTTCCTTCCTTATGGAACATTAATATATTTGCAAGCTTCCAAGAGACTGGGATGCATCCTGAGGATAGAGATAAGTTAAAAAGTGAATTTAGGTGGTCAAACAATTTCGGAGTGCCCTTTTTTAGAAGGATAGCTTGTATTTCATCTTCACCTGGTGCTTTGTTTTTTGTGTTTTTTATTGCTTCGAGTAATTCTTGAAGGGATATTTCATTTGTTAGTAATGTGCTTGCATAATCTGTGTCGGAACTTGTATTTGTATCAGTTATGTTTATTGGAAAAATTGGTTCAAATTGATGTTTATTGTTTAATATGTGATTAGTGACTTTATTGTAGAAATATGTATTCATATCTGGATCAGTGTGAGTTTTAAAAGTATTTTGGAGTTGATCTTTGAAAGCTTCGGCTATTTCTTTATTTGTGTGTGCTATAGTGTTATTATGTTCAAGTGGAGGATATTTCTTTGTGTTTGTGTTTTCATTTGTGAGTCTTTTAAGATGTGACCAGAATTTTTTCGGGTCAGTTTTATCATTTAGTTTAGTGCAGTAATTGTCCCATTTATTTTGTTTTTGTTGTTTTATTTGTGTTCTGATGTGATTTCTAATGTTGTTTATTTTCGTTTTGGTTTCTCTATCTCTTGTTATCATGTACTGTCTTCTTAATTGTCTTCGTGTTTTGATTAGATTATTTCTGTGGTGGGTTCCATGTGTTGTTTGTTGTTTTATGGTGTTGTTTTGGTATTGTTAACTTGGCTGCTTTCTGAAGGCATTCCGTAATTGTTTGACAGTAGTTATCCATTTCAATATGGGTTTTAACTTCTTTTATAACTTTATTAGTTAACAGGTTGTCTAATTCCTGTTTATAATTTTGCCAATCTGCTTTTCTGTAATTAAATTTTTCTTTCCTATATGTTATATTTTTATGGGGGGCGAGATCAAAGACACAATATATTGGGAGGTGATCACTGTCAACATCCTTTCCCACTTGAAATTTTATTATTTTTTGGCTCAGATTATATGTACACATGTACAGGTCTAGTATGTCACTGGAGTTAGTGGCATACGCTGTATGTGTAGGAGTGGTATCATTTAATAAAACTATATTGTTATTGTCTATGAATTTTATTAGATTTCTACCATTGTAGTTTGAACTCTGGCATCCAAAGGTAACATTTTTACTATTTAAGTTCCCCATAACTATGGAGTTTTGGTTGTGGGAAAAGATGTTGCTAAGTAATGCTATATCTATTTGTTTATAAGGTGAGCAGTAAATTCCTGCTACGGTTACTTTAGTTTTATTCCTTTGCAGGATATCTACAGTAACATGTTCATTGTTACTGCTCAATTTAATTTCTATTACTGATAGCTCTGTTTTGTAGAGCAGCATGATGCCTCTATTTTCATCATTTTTATTTATTCTGTCTTTCCTTATTGTTGAATAATTTGGTATTTTAAATCTATTGTTATTGTATATCAGAGTTTTGCTTACTATTATAATGTGGGGATTAGTTTCTTGTATTAGGTCTTCGATCTCATGTTTCTTGGAAGCTATTGCACCTTGGATGTTGATATATACTACTGTGAACATTATGCTGTGAGCATGTAACCAGTAAGTGTTGATATTATGTAGGGTATGTGTGGTGTGATGTGTTTTTTGGAGATATTAATCAGTAATTCAAAACAGTTGGTTGTCTGGTTTGGTTTTGTGTATTCTGTTACAAATTCTGTAAATATGTTTTTGATTATTGTTGTGAAAAGGCTTGCTTTATCTGATGTGTTAATATTCGTTTCTTGTATGGTGGTGCTGCTTTCTTCTGGCTTTTGTGTTTGTGTTAAGGTGTTCTTATCCTGAGTAATAATGTTCTGTTCTTGCTGTTTGTGGGGTTCTTTTCCTTTTAACATTTCTGCATATGTGGTTTTTGTTGTTTTATTGAATTCTGTTGATATGTCTGTTTTTGGTAGGCTGTTTGTATTTGGTTGATTCTGTTCTGATGGTGTTCTTATCTGATAAATACGTTGTTTTATTTGTTTTTATTTATCACATCCTTTATAATTGGCTGTGTGGGTTTGACCACAGTTACAACATTTGGGCGTTTCCTTATCTTTTTTACACTGGTTGATATGGTGTTCCCCGCCACAGCCGCAGCACCTCGGTGTTGCTAAGCAGGCTGCAGAAACATGTCCATACCTTTGGCAATTGTAACATTGTGTTACTACAATTGCCGGAGTTTTTAGTTGTTCTACTTTGTATTTTTTATACCAAAGCGTTATTCCGTTATTTATTAATTTTAGTATGTAGTAACTGTCGTCTATGTCAATACGTATAAGATTCGTGGGTGCCTGTGTTTTCTTTGAGATTATACGTTCTATATTATTATGTGGAATGCCTTGTTCGTTTAAAGCTTGTGTGATTAATTCTAGGTTTATGGTCTGGTGAACCCCTCTTACAGCATTGGCTTTAGGCTGCGGCTTACTTCCTGGAAGGTGTATTTTAATTTTTACTGGTTTGAAGGCATCTGCTGGCCACTCCTTCACTAATCTGTTAAGGTCAGCACCTTCTTGTCCTTGAACAAGGACACCACCTCTGGGCAGACGCTTGATATTAACTATGGTTACGTGCGGCTTGCAGCGTTTAACCTCTGTCGCAAGTAGGGGTTGGTTGTACTGGCCTGGAATACCTTCTATAATAATTGCGAATTGTGGTGGTTTTGTTTTTTGTGCAATATTGTTACTTATTTTCTGTTGTTTCTGTAATACTTTTTTTTTTCTTTAGATGTGACTGTGATAAAACCTTCTTCGTTTTCTCTGTCTGGTTGACTGTCTGTGGTATTTTTCTGAATATTATTTTGACTGTTTTCAGTAGAATTATCAACATCTACGGCGTTTGTTTCAACTTCTGTTTCTTTAGCTTTGTTAGATATTTTATTATTAACGTTAGTTGCAGGGGAAGCTACCTCTACCTCGGTATTAGAAGCAATAACTGCTTCTTCTTCATTCTCGGAATTTTCCGTTGAATTAGTTAATTTAATAATTTTTCTTTTTACTTTTCTTCTTTTTCTTACATTATTTTCGTTTGATTTTTCAGCTGTACTGAGTTCATTTTTTGCTATAGTACATAACGCTAACAATGAAGAATTTGTTAAATTATTTTTTGATTTGCCACCAACAAGACTTGACTTACTTGACTTCTGCATTTCCTGATCGGTATCACTATGTTTTTCGTCTGCCATGGCTTGTCCTTATATATGCAAAAAATGGCTTGTCTTTGTCTGATTCCGGTTTCCAAGTGAGATCTGGGCCGCGGTTTCCCGCTCTGTTGTCGTTGATTTCTTCAGGTGGTCTCCGCTGTAGTATTGGTCTGTGTGGTCTATCGCACTTGTAATAAGATATATATTCTTCAACTGTACTGGTTGGGGAAGCCTATCCAAACTTTTTCCCTTTTTGCGTGGAGAGAGCACGTCTTATCTGTTTCACACTCGCCAACAAAATCTCCAGTTTGAAATCCTTGTTACAGTTTGTTTTGAATTTCGCGCAAAGCTACTCGATTGAACGTCACATTATAACGCCCCACAGATCAAAGGGCGGGCATGTTTGGTGCGACCATTCGAACCCGCGACCCTCGGATTACGAGTCGAACGCCTTAAAACGCTTGGCCATGCCGATCCCCATTGTGAAAGCTCATAAAATGTTTTCTATGCTAAAGTATTCTATGTTTGTGTAATTGAGTTTTTAGGTGTTCGTGTGTCAACTCCTAAGGTGGACAGTTTACCTTTGAATTTTATTTTATCCTAATTTTACCTTTTGTGGCTGTATGTGCTTGTATATCACCTTTCCTGTGTTAAATGGCATTCTTATTTATTTTCCAGTGTTAAACGTTATTTTCGCATTATGTACTTATAAAATATTAAAGTTATAAAGTTTAATTATTGTATTGTGTAAAATTAAAGGGCTTTTCATTTATTTCATTCTGAAATGTTATTAAAGTAGTAAGGTATTTCATTCTATAAAGGATAGCATTGATTTTCAGTCAAATTAAAGTTTTATGGTCAGGTATAGCTCCTTTCTTCTATTGAAGTTAAAGGGTTTTGTTTTAGATTATTTTATTTCCTCCTTATATTGTGCATTTTAGTCTACTTCATTATTAAGATATTTGATCATATATTGTAGTTAGATTTGGTTCATTTTGAAAGGATGTGTGACAATGTGTAATGCTTACATGATTTTAAGTAAAGCTGACCATATCATGAGTTTAAAGGTTACTAGCTTTAAAAGTTAATTTTAATAGCTTGCTATAGAAATGGGAAGAAAAGTGTGATATGCAGGCATATCATGTTGGACATCTGTTTTAGTTATATAATAATTTAAAATTCTGCTCGTTTCATTAGTTTGTGTGCAGTTTCATCATAAATATGTGGTCCAGAAATTCGTTAAGATTGTCTCCTACTTATTTTATTTCTTTATTCTCCACAGGACATAATGTATACAATGAATGATAGGATATAGCAGCAGTATATGGCGTCCAAGTTGAAAGAACTAGCGACTATAATATTCTTTGTTGGTCAAGTTGATGTTACCTGAGCTTTGCAGCCGATAAATGCTGTGAGCGAGCAAAAGTCATGATCGGATACTCTTGAATGAAAAAAGAAACCAAATTTATTTATTGAATTCAGGTGCACTTTTTTAGTTTGTTTCTACCTGTAGTTCTTTGTGTTAAAGATTTTTTATAAGATCATTATGATAAATTCGACAGAAGACTGTCTCCAAAAAGAAAGCTGTGGAGTTAATTACAATTCAGTAGAACTGACTGTCTTTTCATGTATGCAAGCATGCATGCTGCATTTACTTTTTATTTGGAAAATAACAAAGCGACTATAGTTATTTTGTCAAACACATTTAGTTTCAGTATTTCACACACATTAGAAAAGTTGGTTGGATTATCATATTCATATTACTCTCAGTTTTGAGCAAATCTGCTATTATTAACAGGTAAATTTATTTACTACTTGTAGAGAAATCGTTTTTCATCTGAAAATACCACATTGTTACCTGGAGATCGTGCAGTCTTCACTCTGAAATGAACAAGTTGTAGATTTATATATCACATGATAACACTATGTATGTAAATAAAAAAAAAAATAACTGCTCCCTTAAACTGAGTATATCCACAAGTTTAAGCTAGATACATTCTGAAATTTTCTTAAGAATAAAAGATTTATTTACATTTAAAGAAGTGATACCAAATATTAAGCGATATTTCTTTATTTTTTGTTTTTGTTGTAATGTGCTTGTTACAGAAAGGAGTGTAAAGTTCACGCCAATAAGACCGAGAAAAACAACTAGGGCATCTAGTTGAAAAGAAATGTAATATTGCAATTTCAGTTAACAACTTGCACAGTGGGTAGCACTTAAAATAATGTTGCAACTGAATATTCGTGAATTTTTTTCATGGTTAACCTGAAGTTAGCATCCAGTCATTAGAATTAGGTGAACTTTATTCTCATTAAATTATGATTGTTTTTCTTTTTGATTATTTCTTAGATTTACTATCATCTATTACTTTCACATTGACTTACCTTTGAAATATTTATCTGAAGAAAAAACCCTTTTGGATACAAATGTGAAAATACAAGGTTTCTACGCTACAGTGTGCAGTATCAGTTTTATTTCAGTATTATTGACAACAAAACTGCCATTCTATTTGAGCTTCTTTCAATAGCAGTATAGACTGTTAATATCGCATCCGGATTTTTTTTTACCTTGGGATATGCCTGTTTGCCCTTATCTGCCTCATATAATCCACAATTAACTACGTCAGACGCTGCATATTAATACCTATTGAAATGTCATGAAAATAAAATAAATTTAGATTTTATTCAACGAACACAATATAACTTACATCTCCTTAAATATCTAGGAAGGGAAATTAAAAATGTTTCTCAAATGATAATTGCATGACTCAGTAATTATAATAAAGTTTTTAATTAGGATATTATTGAATACAAAAAGAACAAATTATTCATTCCTTTAAAAAGGCTATTGAAAATAATTCCTTAAATTATAATGACGTATCTAAGTCACTAAATCTGAGTTTTAATTAGGATATTGTTCAGTATTCAATTAAGCCAAGTTAACTATTCTTCATTGTATAAGTCCATATGATAACCATGTTTGACAGTAACTCGTTATTACCTATGACATATATAGCTACGTGGATGAGTGGTTTAATTTAGCATAAAGAGTTGAATGTTAAGATGTAATTACTTACTACAGGAGACTTTATGATTAGCTTCATCTAATTGAGATATCGACCTTCAAAGTTTGAAGTTCGACAAAAGTTCAATTCTGAACTTGTATATCCAAGTCCAGGTTTTACCATAAGCCATTATGAAGAGAAAAATAGGAATATGCATACATGTCTCATATGCTAAGGAAGCATACAACTCTTATGATTATGTAATACGTGTTTGGCATAGAAGAATACTGTAGCATCTGCTTTCTCAAAGTTTAATCTCGGATGCCGGACTCTGACAGTGTTCTATAACTATAAACATTACCTTCTTGCCAATTTTTTTATTGCCTAGTGTGACACTATGTTTTTGTAAAATAATACATACATTCACCTTTTGTGGATTGGTAATACATATTGGTCACTTATTATGACAGTTCATAGCTTACGGCCAACTTCAGATTCACAATTCTGGCCGAGGGGGCACCATTGTTGGGCTGTGCGTAGGGCATCATTTGCCCTTAATACGGCCGTACCTTCCTTCCATATTTACGTCTGTTAGGGGCTACCACGTTTGTTCTCGCACAATCTTATAAAACAACTTCCTCAATGTTGATGATACAAAAGGTTGTTAAGAAGCAACATTCCAGTTCTTCAGATTTGTGGCTAATGCCAGTGGTGTCACCTTTAAACGTTTAGTTGAGAATTGTTTTATTTAACAGCTATTTCAATCCACACCAACTAAAGTGTTGAATAGATTAGACTGACCGGCTGCTTGATTTAAATTCATGGACTGTCTCCAGTAGTTGGTTTATATCATTGAAATAAACATGTGAGTAACGGGAAAAGTTTGGCCGATATATGATAATGAAGTAAGGGTATTATAGCAACAGTAGCTGAAATGAAGATATTAATCACTGGTCCTATCTATCCTGTTAAACTGAAGAAGTAGCTAGACTGCTTTATTACCCTGGCTAGTTACCATAATTTGACAGCTACTTTATAAAAAGCTTGTCACTGGAAACAGGACAAGAATTCCACGATGTATGTATGTTTACTCTCCACTGTTACAGGACTTAAACTTCAGAAGCAATGAGTCTGTTGAAATGCCATACATACCTGATCTGATGAGAAACTTTATAAGCTCTTCAAATACCCAGCGTTGGATTTCTCGATTTTAACATAGATATCCAGATTAAACGTTATGAGACTGTCCTTTACTTTAGACTAGTAATCATGGCCTTTATGTGTTTTTTTTTTCAAAATGTTATATACTGTAAGAAGTTCTGTTGGAGATCTATCTATTATTGGTGGCAATCAACCCTGATGAAGACTAGCATACAAAGATGAACCATAACACTGAAACCATTGCAACTTGAACAATCTGCTAATTTTTTTGTAGGTATTGGTGAGAAATTTACCTTAAACAGCTTCATTAGACAGTCTTACCAAAATCCAAGAAAGTTTCATCTGACAGGCAGATAATTTCAAATAACCATTATACGTGAACCATTCATCCTTGATCTTCCTCATCTAACTTGAGGTGACTGACTGCTATCTATGCAAACTTAACAATTGCATGGCTTGCTATCTTCCTGTGTATTAAAAAGATATTTTCTAGGTGTGATCTATGTAGGGTGCATACTGAGGTACGAAGCAAAACTGACCTTTCTGGTAAAGTAACAATGTGATGGAATTTGTCGTCTTATTTACATCAAAGATCTTCTCCCTTAGTATTATCTCCTGCAATATGAACAGTGACCAAATAAGATGTTGGGTGGAATAACTATGCCCTACCATATACCTTGACAAGATCTCTCTTGCAATGCTGGTGTCCATGACTTCAAGGCCATCGTAGAAATTTAATTAGCCTACCCTGCTCAGTATACTGATGAAATGTCTTGATTGTCTGAAATGGTAAACTAACATCGCTTACCTCACATGCTTAGGTATCTTTACATAAAAATGCAGTGTACATTATACATTTTGTATCTGCAACAATGCTGCATTCTGAAGAAGTGAGTTAATTGTATCTTCTTTCTCAGATGATGATCCAGCATAAGGGGTAGCACAAATTCTCTGATACAGTAAAAATATGGTGGTTCAGTATAAAAGCTCAGGTTGGTGGAAGATAATGTCCCTTGAAAACATTTTCAGTCAGATTGCAACTCTCTGGCTAGTATAGTTCTATCCAATCACATATTTTTCAACAGGGCTTTATATTTGTCTGCAGTACAAGAAGGCCTTGTAAGACACTACGTCTTGCATGGTTTCCATAGCTATTACATTCAGTACTGGTACATAAGTGTTTTTCCTTTTTCATTTGAAGCCAGTGAATTTCAGGTTATACAAGGAGCGGACTTTTTGATTAATGGTCATCTTCAACCATAAGATCATTGTTAACACCACAAACTACTAGTGACTTGTCCTCATCACCCTCTGCTTCTTTTGGTTGACGATATTCTTACATATATTAAAGGTACTTGTAGCTATCACCACCATAATTAATGGTCTAGATGTGGATAAAAGAAGCAGATTTGTGTCTCTAAACATAGCGCAATTTTTTTCTGTTGGTACGTTTTCATAGCAACTGGTGTGAAAGGAAACAAGCAGGCCAAAATGGTCTACATCTGGTTTTAGGTGTTTAAATGTATAGTCAGTACATTTTTTTTCCCATACAGTATACACATAACAAGGCTTTTTCCAGTTTTATTAAAGTTACACTGGTATTTGCTTGGAGGCATTTTTTTTAAAGTTGGAGGTAGAAGACATATTTTCATCCTCTTCTAGACTAGCCATGTACATCTAGTATATCCTAACCTTATAGTTGAAATATAGATATAATAATCCATTTACTACCATGGATTCATGGTTTACTATTAAGAAATTATATTCACTACACGTGTAACCAACCAAAGTACATAAAAAAGTCTTGTGCGAATTCATTTAGATTTCATAATTCTATATTCAGCATTTCTGAAAAAGTGGCTGTTATGTGACCTCTTGTGACGTACTAGCTTTTTTTTAGCAATAATTATTTGGATGCATCTTTTTAGAAAACTTGAAAATTTGTGGAACATGGGCAAAGATGGTTCCCAAATTTTGATTGGCTGTAATGTTTAATACCTTCCTGCCTATATAATTGACTCTAGCACAACAGTTGTACCACATAATATGCAGAGAGTGTTCCAGAAAAGTTATTTTAGTTACACATAGTCAAACATTAGATACAGTGGTTGTTGAACAAATGCATTTATTCCAGGTCCAATAGGAATTAGGTCCTAAGCTAGTTATAAATTACCTAAGGAACATCAAATTTCTAAAAAAAATAAATATATTTAAAGTAAGATGCCAATCTTATTTAAATCCATAAAAATCATTATATAAATTCAGCACAGTTCTACTGTTTCTATGATTATATAAAAGATAGACAACACTATGTCATTGACCTCAATGACAATGTATAAGATAGGTAATCTAATGCCAGTGGTTTATTAGGCATAGCAGCATAGTTTCACTGATTGCAGTGGTCATATATATAGGTTAGGTAACCTGATGCCATTGGCCTAAATATCCATATGATCATGTGCAGAGTAGAGAATATGGTGCTACTTACATAAGTGGTCAAAACCATGAGAGGAACAAATCTCTTCCAGTCCAAGTGATCATATGCAGGGCAGGTAACACTGCATTATGGATAAGCAATAAGTAGTGATGTGCTTGTCATTTATAGGCCCATATAGGGGACAGGTAATGGTATTCTACTCACTTTTATGTCCAGTATTATTGAATAGTTTATAATGAATCATGGTTTGAGACATTTTTCAGATGTTCAATCCAAAGCAGGTTTTGTTTTCATAAGGGTACCAAGGAAATAGGAATGATGACAAACCAATAAACAAACTAATAAGCAAAACTAAGAGAATACTCCATAAAGCTGCATGGACATGGGAAATACAAGAACAGAATGCTTGCTGAATTCAAGGTAAAGAGAGCCAGGTTTGATGAAAAGGCCACTTTGCCTGTTCTTGGCTTTGTACCCATCAACAAACCGATCCTCACAGCATTGTACGAAGTTGTGTACTTGATCGCAAAGCAGGGCAAACCACACACCATTGGTGAAGCACTTGTAAAACCAGCTGCATTGAAGATGGCAAATATCATGCTGGGAAAAGCTGCTGAAAATAAGTTATCCCAAACTCCTCTTTCAAATAACACCATCAGCAGCAGAATATAAGAGTGGCACTTGCCAAGGTGAAGCCGTGCATTTCTGAACTTGTCTCTGAAAGGCAACAGCAAAAGTCACATTGATTTGCAGTGAATATTTGTTGAGTTATGTTTTTGTGTGAAATTCATGTTTTGTTGGTTTTGTTCTTTGAACACAGTGATATTGTGTGCAACTACTGCATGGTTCATTTTGTGCACTAATAAAATATCTACTTATATTTTGAATTTGAAAACATCATATTTTATTTTTCCAATTACGAAGGGTTCAGTGAATGCAAGTACGAAACTTCTGGGGTTCAGTACCTCCAACAAGGTCAAGAATCACTGTATTAGTACAAGGTTTTAGAAGGCAGTTTTTTAATAAATCATTTCCTATTATAATACTATAATTTTTAAAATTGTTTTAGTATGAAGATTTTTGTCAATTTATTTAGGCTGTTGCTCACTGTAGTATACTTTTGTAGATCCAAAATTTGGATCCTTAATATTTAATATTCAAGGGATTTTACTTAGAAATTATTTTATGTATTAATGTATCAGTGTTAGACTTTAGTTTCACTTATAACTTAAAACATTATCTAATTTAGCATTATAAGTATTTCCTTATGTGTATTAAAAGAACAAGGAATCTACTACACAGAAGTTGTAAATTAGCTAAAGCTTTTAAAAAAACACAATACGATATCTTTGTCTACCATATGAGTAGATAAAAAAAAGTGTGTTTGGTTTACTGCCAAAAATAATCAAATATTTATCTACTGTTCTAAGTTATTTATGGCTTTCACTGTATATCACTTACATATCAGTAGCCCATATCAACTTGGTTTATAGCATCATGTTGATTCTTTAGAAATACTGCAAGTTTATTATACATGTAGATTTACGCCCTTGTGCAAATTTATTGAAACAAGGCGAAAAATTATGATTTTTTTCAATTTTTTGCATTTTATTTCTGAGAATCCAAAAATTTCTCACAAATTAATACACAATATGACCACCTTTATTTTTCAGATCATTAATCTGCTTTGGCATCGAGCCCAAGAGTTGACTGCAATCTTTACTAATTTTTGGATTGCGGTACCACATCTGAATTAGCTTATTTTTCGTAGTACAGTCTTTTCCCCGAAGTCTTTCTTTACAACTCGCCCCAAGATTTTCAATAGAATTTATGTCTGAAGAATTTCCAGGCCAGTCCAGCACCTTGATTTGCGTTGTAGTGATAAAATTCTTCACAAGTTTCGATGTGTGGCACGGAGCCAGATCTTGCTGAAAAATGCCAGATCCATCTGGAAATCTCTTTTTCAATTCTGGAACGACTCTTTGCAAAACTTCGATGCACTGTGGTCCTCGCATCACACCTTCTACGATATGTAAGCCTCTAATGCCATAGTAGCTGAAAAAGCCCCAAAACATCTTCTTCAAGGGATGTTTTATGAACTGATTGATGTGAGATTCTCGAAGTTTCTCACCTGGAGAAACTTCTTTGACCCTGTACAAAGAAATGAGTCTCATCACTGAATAACACCTTCCTGCATTGTTCTTGTATTTCAGACCCCACTGATACTGTTTTTTCTTCGTCGAGTTGGTAAGTTGTTTATTGACTGGTCTCCTTGACCTTCTAACGCAATTTCGAATGATGTAATATTCCTCAAAATTTCGTCATATATCCCAAAAATAGATCAACCGTACTGCAAAACACAGCTAATGACGCTGTCTGTGTGAAAAAATGACTATTAAAGGAAATCAGTGGGTCCAGTGAGCCTACACCGGCCGCCATACTGAAAATATTGTAAAATGACCATTTGTTTCAATTAATTTGCACAAGGGTGTATCACATTATGAACATGCAGTGCAACTTTTTGTATGTCAAGTTCTGTGTGATGTGTCTCATACACAGGTAGTACATGAGCAGGCATAATTTATTGTTGTGCATCATGAAGTTTCTTGTTTCAAACTGTTGGCAAATTTTTTTAAGGCAATTATTGATTACAATAGAGAGGAAATCCCTTATGTGATCTTTCTAATACAAATTATGGAATATGGAGTTTTAACCAAATATTTTAAGTGCATGCAATGGAATAACAAAACTGTGAATTGTTCCTAATCATGAAATTCAATATCCTGGAATAGTGCAGATTATGGACTAACACATTTTGACATTACTTGATTATAGCTAACCAAATATTTGTGAAAATGATGCAAATACAATAGATTATGGATTATCATAAAGATTCTTAGTCATATCATAAGCTATTGAGCATTTCTGAAGGCAAATTACACTATGCAGCAGTTTATAATTCTCTGTATTTAATACAGAACAACATAAATGCGAGTCAAAATAAGCCACATATAGCACTTCTAAAACATTTCTTGTAACTTTATGCTTTATTATACTTATAATGTTTAACATTATTCATAAACAAAATGTTCTTTCCAAAATCACGTGTGTTTAGTGAATAGATCCAAATACTTTTATTTATTAACAATTCAAGAATACAAGTAAAATATTTAAAAATATAAATAAAACTGATCAACAACTCCCCATTTCACACAGTGGCAAATTTATTATACACACACAAAATTTTATTTTGATATGTTGATATTAAAATCTAAATTACATTCATGTTAACACCATCTGAAGATGTATTTTCAATAAATAATTACTTCTTTTCATGCAGTGACTATTACTTGTACATCTACCATTGAGATTTTGTGCATGCTGCTAGCCACGTACGACATGTTTTATCATGCACTGTACTAGTGCACGATGTCATCACTATTTAATAATGGTCCTCAACCAACAGGAAAGGGTTATCCTCCTTGGCATAGTAGATCTCAATAAGCACCTGAACTTGAAATTATCTTCATTCTTGAATGAAGTAATAATAATGTGAATCATTAGTAGAGAGGAAGGTTGGATAAGTGTCCAGAGAGGTATCAATCGAGTAAGGAGAATGTTAACTTCTGAAATACATTTATCCCTCTATTAGCAGTAACTAGAATCTTTTATAAATGTAGTGGAGGTGCCAGTGCAATTGTAAAAGTCCTTGATAAGCTTCATTTGGAGAATGTGACTAAAAAGGAAAGCCCATGGAAAAAATAGGGGAGGGAAAAAGAGAACCACAGTATCTCCATCCAAGTTGGTTGGACATATGATATAGTGTAGCTAGGGCAATGATCAGATTGTGCAGTTTGGTGTGTATTATGTTGTACAATTTATTCACCTTACATTCTCCCCAGATGGTAAACATAATAGGAGATGAAGGTATTGGGCATAGTCTGCATGCCAGCCTGAGTGATCCCTTCCAAGGGCCATGGAAAGTGCAAAGATGTATGAAGATGAAAGGATGAATTCCCAGGTGAAAGTGAGATATATGAAGCTGGTGCACAAGTGGACATGATTGAAGCAGAGTTTAAGCTGCCATGGCTGTCAGTTGATGAAGAAGAAGAAACCAAGACTGAGTCAGCCAAACAAGACCCAGCAATGAGTGTCACAGATCTATACCAAGACACATAAAAGAAGTAATATGCCAGAAGTGTAAGTTTACAGAAACTCTCCCACAAGAAAGTTAGGATTCAAGATAATTAAATGTTCCCCTTCCCACAGATGAACAGGTGGAAGGTGTAAAGCCTGACTGAGTTCAGGATTGAAAAAGACTCCAAGATGGATCAAGTATTTGAGACTGAGTCAGGAATGACTTAGAAAATTTAACCAGCCAACCAAGACAAGTAGGGCAGATGGTGAGAAATGGTAGAGGAACAAGAAACAGAAAGAGAGAGGGTATTCACAAGGTTAAGGAATGTTAGTGAGAGTAAAGTTACTAATGAGGAAAGAGAGGGATATTGTCAGGCAGGCTTGGTCACAGTCTTCTAGGCATTAAGAGAACACTTGATAACTTCAGGGTGTAGAAAAAAGAAAAAAAGAGATAAGAACAGGGAATACAATGGGTAGAGAGAAAAACATTGTCTAATGATCCCAACAATGGAGGAACCAAGTAATCAGGGAAAACCGTGGCTAAGGTATTTAAAAAAGCCTAGCATAAATATTCAGAAAATCTATCAGAATCACTATGCAGGTCTTCAGATGGGATATGAATAGAGCATAAAAAGCAAAGGATATGGTAAAGAAAAAGGCAAAGATGGAAAACCTAGCAATAATGAGTATTACAGAGATGTGATCAATCCCCAAGTAGGTAGAAGAGATTCCATGTAATGGATATCCAAGAACAGAAAAAGTCGTAACTTGTAGCAAAGAGATTCTTAAATGGGCATTTAAGAGCAGAAAGCTGATTCAGTAGCATGCCAATATGGCTCCCTGTGCCCAAAGAAAGAGCAAAAATACAAATAATCCTCAGTTGTATTAAATAATGAGAAGAATCAGAGGACATAGGAGAAAGGGACAATAAAAAAACAAGACTGACTAATATCCCCAAAGAAATTTAGAGGAGGAACATTGTCCTCAATAAGTAAAGAGGCAAAAATGTGTCATAGAATCCACAACAAAATGAACTATGGCAGTAATGTCTTCCACAGTCAACCAACTTTCAATGACCACAAAGTAGGAGTAATGTTAGCAACATTGCTAGAACCTCAATAAGTGGTAGTAGTTACCATCATTTGAGAATTCATGATTATCATAGCAATTCTAGAGATTTTTTTTTTTTCAGTTACTTAAGTGCATTGTTGTCTTACATCTAAGTGATAGCAAGCTGAAAGACAACCAAGGTGAAAGAGTATTGTTATGTCATAAAGCTGATTAAGTTTAACCTTAAGTAAATTTAAAGGCAGTATCAAGGATAAGAATGAAGTTAATTTTGAGTGCAAGTGTTTATGGGGATCTACTGTCAATGGAGGATGTGTTGCCCTAATATTGGTGAAGGGTTATTGCAGCATTATAATTACATGAACAAAATCTAAAGAGCAGACAATGAAGATGAGCATATCATTTCAGAATGAAATATTTCAAACAAGTTTCCTTTTAGGATTTTACAGTATCAGATTTATTACAAAAATGATATGCTTATAAGAAACATAGTGAAGAGATAGAAACTCTTAATATCCTTTTACATTTGCTAAGTTTATTGACAAAATGTGCATAAAATATTAATTTTAAGACTAGAAGTTATTTAAAAAAATAAATACAAATATTATTATAATTACAAAACCCCAAAGCTACACTTTTTTCTAACTCATATCTGATGATGGAACATGCAAAAAATTGTTTTTTGAATCAAATACATTAAAAGATATCTTATTCATTTTATAACTTTTAATTTTCAAAAGTAAGATACTGTCAAATTCTTTTGATTAATTCCAAGTTTCTGAATAGTAATTACAGGGATGAGAATAGGAGATCAGACATATCATTGGAAATATTATGGCTAACAGACCCTATTGGAGTCTAGAAGCAATGCTTTGGAAGGAGTTTCTACTACTATTCTAAATGGGTGTACAAGACGCTTTTTACCCTTTTAAAGCCGAAAAAATTTCAAACTCAGAAATGCATTTAAAGCCATTTTCTGGAGTCACCTATTCAGAAAGTCACACTGAAATTTGTCATATTACCTTCAACATAAATGATCTAAGTACTAGCAGATTAAGTGGGGGAGGGTGAAATTATATACCTACGTCAATAGACATGTGCATCTAGATGCAGTGGATAATATGCCACATACAAAGCTGGTAGTGCTGGAATTTTTTGGAGGTGCTGACTTGTATTGGATGTTATGGTAGCTTCTTCACCTCCCATAAGAAGGTCCTTTGATGTTAGCTGTGCAAAATGATCTGTTATGCTATAGGTAAAAGCAGTGTCCTGCATTGACGTTTTTGGGCATTTAGATTGAACATGGTCTTTTGATGCACCAACACCATTTGTATCATTTATAATGGTCACATTTTGAGAAATATAGCAAACTATTATTCCAGCAGTATGGATTTTGTGAAAAAATTTAATTGAGCACATAATTTGCTGTCTCACTATTGTTTTTCAATTCAATTTTAACATCTTTAACCATCCATACCCATCTCTTAATCTCTAGAATTTTTCTCAATCTTGCAAACCCATAAGCATGTACAATTATGTAAAAGACTGCACAAAATAGATCAAATGATAAAAATACTAAGCTGAGGACTTGCAGAGGCATATCAAGTGAAATTTTTTCTTATACACAATTTAATGAAATGAACCATAAGACAAAAATCCTGGGGAAATCATAGATGAAAGTCAGAATTCCCAACCCTGCAATCATAAAACATTCTACAATTCATAATTGTAGTTCCAAATTTTCCTCAAAACATGCTCTTTTGTACTTGTTAAGAGCCACCAGGTAGTAGAATCAGAATATAAGTTTCTGCACAAGGACATAGAAACTTGAAAGTAAAAAAATGGCCCCATATTTTGGACATAACATTCTTGAAGTGAAGAGAAGTTTTGTTTCTAACAACAGACTTTGAAATATCTAATTTAAACATGAGGATAATCTTTGCCTGGTATTGAAACTATCTTTTGATATGTTGTAAATTTTATCTTAAGTATAACAACACAATTATTACTGGTTTCTTTGGCATACTAGATTTCAAGACTTTTAAGATTTTGAGCATATTTAGCATTTTACTGATACTGCTGTCAAATGTATCATGTTTTAGAAAGTTACTAACATAGCTTAATTCACAAAAAAAAAATTTATCCTGTAAACATGATTAGTTAGTTTCAAAACTAAATTTACTTTACATACCTTACAAAGAAAAAAAAATAACAATATTTTAAAAGTTCCATAAATTCATACAAAGTTGACTTATAGTAAAAATCTACTTCAATTACAAATAAGTAGATTCCTTTTCAGGTTTTACAGTAATATTATATTTGGATATTTGCTATTATACTACAGCAACATTTTTGACCTGAATTTGTGACTGAAAAATATTAAGTATGCCAACATTATTCCTTCTATAATAGTGGTTTAAATTCTTCAAGAAGTTCTTTTAACCACTGCACCTCTAATGAAAATCAAAACAAATAAGCTATAGTAAGTTCAAGCTTAGATTCCATACTCACACCAATCTGCTCAGTACATGTTCCAATAAATATAAAATGTGGTTCTTTAACACAATATACATCAATTTAGTAAATATCTGGAAAGACTGTTAAATGTATAAGGAAAAAAAGCATCAGGTATAAGCATAATTCAAGTCTTTTGTAGTGAAAATAGATTCCACATCAGAGCTAGCTATTATTGAGATTTTGATTAAACTTCAAATTCTGCATTAAAGTTAAAACTATCTTTAACAATGAACTTATTGGTCATATATGTAAGAATAAAATTTAACAAATAACGGAGCATTTGAGTGTAAATCCCAATGTCTGAAACTAATTCTCTTGCAGAATGTTCCATTGGTAACTTTTTGATAAACCTTACATTATTCTAGCATGAGAACCCACCAGTATATTTTGTCTATAAATGCTTTCCATTATAATTATATCCTTCTTTAATTATACTTGTAATAATAAAACAGTATTAAGCCTCTTATATGTTTAACATTTTTTATCTCTTCTTAGAGTTCAAGAATTAGAAGAGTGTATAATAATAGTATTTTAGCCATACTATGGTTTGTCATATCCACTGCTACTGATGCATTTCATTCAATCCAGAATACGACAAGCTAGCTGGGTTTGTTTTGTATTTTATGCAAAGCTACATGAGGGCTATCTGCACTAGCTGTCTCTAATTTAGCAGTCTAAGTCTAGATGGAAGGCAACTAGTCATCACCACCCACTGCCAACTCTTGGGCTACTTTTTTACCGATGAATAGTGGGATTGACCATCACATTATAATGTTCTCACAGCTGAAAGGGTGAGCATGTTTGGTGTGATGAGGATTTTAACCTGTGACTTTCGGATTACAAGTTGAGTGCCTTAACCACTTGGTCATGCTGGGCTAGCTAGGATACAACAAATAAAGTAATGGTTAGACCACTACTTATAGAGGCCATTTATTCACACCATGACAAATGTTGTAACAAATGGCCTATATAAATAGTGTTCCAACCATTACTTGTTTCTTATGTCCCAGCCAGCCTGATGAGCTTTGAAACAAGCAAAAAATATTGTTGGCAATGGATGTTGTGAACATAGTATAGTTGAAATACTATTATTATATACTGTTCTAATTCTTGAAATATATAAGGGTCTAATTAATTATAATGATGCTTCACCACCTTGGAAAAGATGTTCACACCATAATATTTATCCTTCTTTAACTGCCTTAAATACTACTGCAACTTTATTTTCCTTGTAGACCTTGGATTAATAAATCCTTAGGAATATTTTACTAGCTTTTAATAGCACTTTCATTAATACTAATGAAATACTAAATATACTGACCACCCTTAAGTCCTGAACTATGATTTTCAAGTGAAATCAGTAGCAATAGCATTACCCATTAAGAAAAATTAAGTTTAATATTAAGCAGAGTTTATCTTTAAGCCTATTGTTAGAACAAAAATACTTTTCATTTCAAACATCTAATATAAAAAATATGAAATCATTTGTTATTTGTAAATTTGGATGTCTCTTCTGCACAAAATAACATTTATGCTCTACTGCTATGTGGTTTTCAATCCTTGCAAAAGAGCATAGTCCTGAGAAAATTAAGAACTTAAGTGTCACACACAACATATTTGGAAGTGTAACATTTATTTTCAGTGGAATTTTTACTATAGCAAATCAAGCTGTAGCAATAATGGCAACTTCAGGAGAACTTGATAATTGACAGTCTGAAGCATACACCTAATAAAACAGAAATCAGTGATATTCTTTCAAAACTGTATTAAAACAATCATTTATCCAAACATATATGACCCTCTGTTCTTACTTAGGACACTTCTGTAAACATATTACAACTAATAATGAACCAAGTATTATAAATTTAACTCCAACAAAGGTTTACTTTCAGGTTCTATGATAATACTGTATTCAACTTTTATTTCCAGTGATTTTTCATGATACTGCATTTAAATTTTAGTTTTTATACTCCAATTCATAACAGGTTCTTAATTTTGAGATTCAAGTCTACTTTAACAAAATGTCAATAAGGTATCTCTCTGATATACTAACTAGTTTCATTACTGAGCTTCCATTAGGATACTGCAATAATTTGAATACAATCCTATCCTAGGGCTAAGCAATTTTAAAACACAATTACTTTAATACATCTCTGTTTATATGACATCAGTAAAGGTAAGAATATATGATGTTTTAAGGTAGTGTTGATGTTAATTTATTCTAATCTTTTATATTCTTATCATTGTTTAAGGACTTTTTGCAATATCAAAACAGTTTGGCAGTCTCCTACTTCAAGAAAGCATTGTTATTCAAACAATGCCACAAAGTTTCTATATTAATTTCTTTTTGTCACTGCAACTGTCTCATAACATCTTATCAGGAAGTTCTGCAACAATTACTTTTTTAAGAATGTATGTTTAGATACTGTTGTCACCTTATTGCATTTTATAATAAATAGTAAAGTGTATAATTAAAAACATCTGAAACTGTATTTGTAGTCATTATTTAATTAAACAGTGTTCATTATAACTTCTAGTCATCAATGATATCAAAAATTACAAATATTTTTGTACAAATGGTATTATCTGTACCTTCAAAAAATGTGTTTAAACTCAGTAGTTCCCATCTTCTGTTTGCCAATATATGAAGTTATCAACACACAGCTTTACCCTCATCAAATTACAAAGTGGTTAATATTTTTCATACCTGAAAATGTATTTCTAATAGAAATCTCCACATAATGATTAGCTGTGTATCTTGCCCTTTTGCCCAAGAGATTTGCATGCCAATAGTCTTGAGATAAATCCTACTTAATTTTATGTGTTTTAATGTGAGCTGCACTGGTGCATGATAATGTCATCATGCAACAATGTTTCTCCACCAATAACAGAGTGACAACCTCTATGGCAGTAATTCCCTTTATGCACACACACATACACACACACTCATGGTAACTTCGTTCTTTGATAACTGAAGACAAAAATGTGTGTAGAAGTGTGTACCTATCAGAAATACATTTTTCAAGTGAGGAAAATGTTACCTTTTAAAAGAATAACTCACCTCTCACATAGAATTCCACATTGAAATGGAAGAACAGATGTAAAATGTTACCTATATTAGCTTCCTTCAGAAGACACCTGAAGGAAAGCCCATGAAGTGTAATACCTCATGGCAAGAGCTCCATAGAAGCACACTCATGGGAGACTATATCTCAATGAGGGTATACTCTTTGCTCAGACTGTAAGAACTGAAGAAGCCGGTTAAGTGTCATATGCTGTCAGTATGGGCAGAATGAGAACATGATCATCCTAGCACTTGCAAACAAGTGGCAGTGAGCTAGTATCTACAGTATGGTTAGAGGTTCATTCAGACCGTACCTTGCACGCTTACCTCAACTCCGTTGAACAACCTCCAGCTGCAATAGGAGGGTATTGTAGTTATGCAGTGAAGTTTTGTATACTGTGTGTGCACACCTCAACTCTCCTGTATAGACACTGGCTGCAGGAAGAGGCACATCAGTTATGTATATTATCACTTTAATTCTACTTAATAAATACAGATGACGAAATCTAAGGCACTTTTAAAACTTATGATGAAAAACTAAACTTAAACAAGAAATGTAAATATATTTTTGACAAATTGCTGAGGACATGAATGATGTCATCAAGAGTGCAAAGGCATAGCAGAATTAGTGCACATATTGATAGAGGGCTTTTTGTTGTACAAAGACATCATAATGTACCAGTCCAGTTCATGTTAAAACACATGAAGTTAGGTGGACATTGCCTCAATGATAGTAGCACACAAATCTCTTAGGCAGATGCACGAGGAAGGTAATTTGCCTACAATTATCTATCATCTTGGAATTGTAATTGCTTATGCATAAAATGTTATCAATTTTGTTTTAACAAGTAAAATAATTTGTACAAGTGAAGAAATGAAATACATAAAATCAAACATACTTCATGTTTCATTTGTGTATTAGAGAAACAAGTCTTTTTATAACAAAGGTAGGATAAAGAATAAAATTAAAACAAGGTTGAAAATACACTATATAAACATTATATAAATAACTTTACCTTCATCAAGATGCAAGCACACAATATGGCCTTCAATTAACCATGTTTTATTGTACTAATCAGAACTGATCATGACTTGCAAATAACAATGTGAAGATAAATTAAAATACTTTTGGTAGCAAAAATAACTAGAATTCTTAAACCAAGGAACAAGAAATATTACACAACACATTTAACTTCTTTTTTGACATCTAAATAAGCAGGTCTGAGCAACTAAAATCCATAATATTATAAATATTGCTCGTGTATAAGCAAAACATTATCCCAATAATTAAAGACAAAGCTTATCTAAGACCACAAAATCCACAACCACTGTCAAAATATGCAGGTTAACAAATTAATTCAAAAGAAACATAAAACAAATAAACAACAAAAAACTACCATCAGAGATTATAAGAAAGAAATAAAACCATTATTATTGTTATTAAACACACAACCACAAGTTTTCTAGAATGGAAGAAGGTTCTTTTCTTCAGGTATATCAGCCATTGGATCCTTTTCTCTCAATCCCTCGCTTACTGGTCCTTTGTTTATAAGTGAAAGCATGGCCTTAGCTTCGGGGTCGATGTCTAAAATACTAGGATCAAGACGATGCTGAAAGACAAATACACATTATAACAATGAATAAGAAAAAGCACAGTTTCAGTAGAATATTCTGAAGCTACATGTTATCTCCGAATTTCTACAGTTATTCTGTGATCTTAGTAACAATGTTTTTATGCTATTATATTTATTAGGTCAAAAACCATATTTGTTAAAAAGATTATACTGCAAAATGCTCTTAAATTTAGTCTGTGATGGTAATCCTAGTAAAAATGAAGAATCTCACTATCCTACATAAACATGTATACGAGGTATTTTAGAGATGACAAAACCTAAGGTACTTTTTAAAATTCATTTTTTCAGCAGTTTTGTAGACTTGCACTGCCTGTAGTTCTTAACAAAGTAGTAAATTATAAAAATACAGTTTCAAACTATGAAATTTTTACAGGAAAATAATTTCTTTCAGAAGTGGTGATGTGTTATGATTTTTTTCTGTACCACAGGTAAAAATAATGTTACAAAAGAGAAAAGTCTGATGAAAATAAAATAATTTGACATAAGTGATTATAAAGTAACTTATTATTAAAATTTTTTGAGTTACAAAGATTATTTGCAACAAATTATAAGGTGAATGTATTTCCATTATCAACTAAGAAAACAAACAACTAAAGTTTATACCTTTCATAAATTGATATAAAATATTTTAAGTTTGAAAATAAATAACAGTAACTTTTATCACATATTTAACAGTCTATAACCCCACTGTGTCTTCTTTTTAACTTTAAAATGATTTAGTGTGATAAAACTATGATTTTTCACTTAACCTTTAAAGTTGTTAATTGCATTAAAAATGGCAATGTTAGAAAATTATAAATTCTAACTATTAGACAAATTGACTATTAGACTGTTGATATGGTAAGATTGCTCAAGTCTTGCTATGGTAAGATTGCTCTGCTGATTGATCCCCACCAAACAGACACCCAACTGTGGAAAGAAACATTTGTGAACAGATGCAAATCCAGACAAGGTGGAGGAAGTGGTATACTTTTCATTACATTGTCCCAGTTCAACCACCAATACAGATCATTTAAAATGAAAAGGGGAAGAGTAATCAGGGAGTCCAAGGGATCCCAAGCAACATCCCATTGGCTGTGCTGTTCACTGAAGAGACTGCATATTTGCCCAACCCAAGAGGATAAGTACTGCCACAGAATTCCACATTTCCAAAAGCAACATAATTTTGTGAGCACCAAAAGAGGCAGCAGCAATAAAGTAGAGAACTGGAAGCTGCATCAAATGGAGTTAAATTGGAGAAGGTTGGAGTTTAAAAACATCCTTAAGTTGACGAGATATTGGGTAGGCAAAATTAAAGACATTTCATAATTCAGCTCACTTAAATAGCTTTGGACAGAGATGAATGTGTAGAGAATACTCCATTTCTGAATTAGTTTGAAGAAACCAATCATCCATATAGTGCTGTAAGAGCAACTTACAAGCATTTATAAATTGGGCAGAAGTTTTGACAATCTAATACAAGACACATTTAGCTGAAGCAAACCCAAAAGCAAGGCATAAAACTGGTTACTGTAGGAATATCACAATGTAACAGAAAGAATATAGTTACAGGAGACAATGGAGTGGAGGGAAAAGAACTGAGTGACAAGTCTCTGTGCCAAGACTTGAAGAACCCAATTATCTGTAGAAAATTTCTGCCAGAAGGGTGAAACAAAAAAATCAGTCAAACAAGACTTCACTGGTCCACAGCCCACAATACTGCTGGCAATGATTAGGCCTGCATTGATAAACATGAACTGTGGAATCTCTAGTACGAGGAACAGTTAAAGGGCAGAAGGGTGTAAAACATGGAAGAATAACTAGAACTGCAAGAACCCATGGTGAGACAAATGAACACACAAAGGTGAAAGGGTCGAATGTTGTCTCACAGATTCCACAATCTTAGGGATATACCCCAAAACAGACTGTTGGAAAAAAACAAAACAGATTCATCCTCAAGTCCCAAAGATAAGTAGATGATAAACAAACTAGGGACAAAACAGTAACCCTCTCCAGGAAATTCCAACAGAAAAAAAACAATGCACAAAAAGATAGGACCAAGGAGGACAATTGTGTCAATGTAGAGGTAAGGAAGGAATAGGTATTCCCCCAAAATCCCTCAAGAGACAAGTGGAGTGCCTTATTAAAAAGGTACATAGTGGATAAATACCACAGGAGAATCATAAGGAAAAGATGAAGATGGGAAAACTGGAACTGGGATAAACAGACATGATTGTCAGCATCAGACCCTGAATTAGTACTAGCAGATTTAACAGGAGAGGCACAGGCAGGTATGGCATGATTAGGAAGAGGAAGAAAGGCAGAAGATGGAAGTTGAGCACTATAGGGAAACAAAGTTGAAAAATTCCTCAGTTGAGTTTACATAATCTGAAGAATTTGTAATTGCATTGATAGCAGGTTATAGAATATCCCAAGTGGTAACATCAACTTTGACATTCATCATAAAATGAGGAAAATTTGAAAATAATTCCAATAAAAAAAAGAAAAAGTGAAAACTTTTAAAAACAAAACAATAGTAAAAGATTTAAAATGTCTTTCCACTTTGTATGATACATTAAAGAGCAAAATGTGTGGTGTGAGCATAATAAAAACATCTTGACTGTGGTACTGTCTAACAAGAAGTGATAGTTTAGTAGAATCAAATAGAGGTTAGCAATGAATGAGAATAGCTATATATTTGTAAGGAGGTACTCTACTTCTAAATCAATACACCTGTAGACACACATAGGTACAAAATTTTTAGATAGTGATGCAAAAAACCTTCAATGCTAATGTTATTTTCTGTAAACAATAATTCAAGAAGTAATAAGTAAACCACTGATTACTTTGTCCTGGACCACTTCAGGCCCAACATGCCACACTTCTACAACATCCACATTGAAATGGCTCTGAGCAGATAACTGAGGGCTATTGAATGTTGAACAACCAGCAGTGGAGTGTCCATGATCAAAGTCTGCATCAAGCCAAATGCCAAAGTTGTTGAGTTGACCACCTAAACCCTATACAAAATATTCACATACATGCATGCTCATTTTTATTTCACTTAGAAAAATTGATAAATAGAATTATCATGTAGTCTTGCAAAATAATAAATATTTGTAAGCATCTACTAATTATAAAAATAGCTTAAGTTTGATAAGTAAGTACAAATATGTGTATGAATACATGCCTAAGGAGGTTATAATGTATTTGTATAGGTTACCAGTTATGCCACATTTGGAATATTGTGTTCAGTCTTTGGCTACTTACCTTAGAAAGGATGTTCAATTGTTGGTAAAGGTGCAGATGAGAGTTATTAGGAAGGAAACCTGAGTTGAAAGATTGTTATACAAGGACAAGTTAAGATCTTTGAAATTATCTTGTTGTGTAAAAAAAGAGAGTTAAAAGTAATCTAACTGAAGCATTAAAGATTGTGAAGAGAAATGATAATGTTCTTTCAACATCTTTTTTATACTTAATTGTGAAATAGTAGAACCAAAGAGCACAACTATAAATTGTGTTAGGGTAAGAGTCATCTTCAACTAAGAGAATTTTATTTTTCTGATAAGGTGATAGGCCTTTGGAATGAGTTGCCTTAAGATGTGCTAGACTAAATAAATTTATGTGAGTTTAAGAGAAAGCTTGAAAAATATTCCAATGGTGAAGGATGACATTCAGGGTTTCTTTTTATAGGTTAGAGAACATGTATCCTTCTTCAAACTGTACATTTAGCTTAAGTTAGAAAACTAATCACACAAGCTTAAGTTAAGCCTGTGTTTCATCACAAGTTAAATGTGAAAAATATTTAGTCATATAATTAATGTATTTATTATACTTTTTTAAAGTTATTACCTATTACTATCATTGAAATAAGTTGATCTTAATCTGTTCATTAAAAGCATTTTATATACAAACTATTTTTAATAATTCATTTCTTGTTTGGAAGAATCATGAAGGAGTTACAATGTCTTGGAACATCATGTTGATGTATCTCATTCAAAATTCTTAACTGAAGTATTGGAAAAAGTTTGTAAAAAACAGTTCATTAATAATTTTAGTTCACAAACTTAGAGAATAATTTTTTTCTGTTTAATCTTTTGTTGTCATAGATACTATAAGTCATCAGAATTAACAGCAATTTTCAAAATAGAATGTTTACTGATAATCTGTCATTATCACAAGGATAATTATTTTACCTACCACTTAGCAATTTAATAGATGTAAAACTGACTTAAACTGATATTCCACTTGACTCAACATCACAGTTTTAGAAGGTTAAAACAAAAACACTTAGAACCTTGTTACAAGTATGGTTGTCTTTCACAGATTAAATAATGCTGAAAATAATGTATTATTGTATCATTTATAATTCAACTTTAAAATACAAATCCTCTAAAATTGCATGAAAAAGTGTTTAAAACATGCAAGCTCACTTTTCACACACACATCCACACACCCTGAAAGCACTGAAGCGTCAGAGTTCAACAACATATCATTTAACCCTTTCGTGACAGGCTTGATATAATATACATGAGTTTATCTGCACATTTTCAAATATTATTTGCACTATAACGTTTGATACAGCAAGTGTATCTTCACAAAAGTTGGTACATGTTTAATAAAATTTACAAATATTTTGTACACTAAAAATCAGGTTTTTTAATGAAATATTTTTGCTAAAGATTTGTTTCTGAAATTAGAATCTGTTTCATTACTAGTCAGTGTAAAAGTGATTTCATGTTATGATTAAAAAACTATTCTTCATTGTAAAAATCTCAAAATATTATTTGCAAAATATCTAAAACCTTATAAATACATTTCAAATGTTTGTTTTCAGTAAGACTTTAAATTTTATGTTATTTTCTATGTGAGGTCTGTCACTTAACCAACCTTGTAACCAACATAAAAAAATTAGGAAATAAATACAAACTAAACTTTTTTCGTGCTAGAATGACTACACATTATAACACAAAAATACAAATGTTTAGTTTAAGTAGCTTAAGTCTCATAATGCTATACATTTACATATATATATATTATTTTTATTATATTGACATTACAGTCATGTCTAGCTGACATTACATAAATTGCATTGATGCAATTCACATGCACTCATGTTACATATCCAGTAATATTAAACTGACCTTTAGTCTTCCCTGTCTTGGTTGTGTTTCAGTGGATTAGTATTTTGTAACATGCAGTTACATTTCAATTATTATACATTTCTCTTAAAATATAGAATAATAATTCAAGAAGTAAAGCAAACAATTATCTCCTCTCTTCATAAGCTTTGAACTCAATTGCTGTTTGACACAGGTTACCAAGCCTTTTAAAATTTTGCATGTGGAGGAGATCAAACAAAATTTTTTTTAGGTTTTTATGTATGTATACAGTTGAAAAACCAAAAAAATCATAAATAACTATACTGATACCATAGAATTCCACTATAATTTATTGTGCTTAGTAACTAAATGTATTTAGATTTAAAAAAAAAAAGAAACTAAGCAGATTAAAGACACAACCTAGTTACCTTACCTTACAAAGCCTTTGTGAAACCTTTTCACAGATTAATATGGCAAAGAAAACCACAACTAAGAAATTCTAAGCTGTTGATTGACATCATAGACATCTAAT
The DNA here is from genome assembly GCF_004210375.1 of Tachypleus tridentatus. Lineage (NCBI taxonomy): Eukaryota > Metazoa > Arthropoda > Merostomata > Xiphosura > Limulidae > Tachypleus > Tachypleus tridentatus. The sequence goes on along the minus strand of NC_134837.1, from coordinate 225,411,900 downwards.
TTTAAACAGTGCTGCATTCAACATACCACACAACTCACAAAAAGCTATATTTAGGTGTGTTATTTTAATATTTACTTTTGAATAAAGAAATAAACTAAGTATATAAAATTAATGTTTGAATTATAATCTACAATTTGATTCCAAACTTACTGATATAAATTCATAAAATAGTAGTTCAAAAAATTTTGAATTCAAGTTAACAAACATAATGACATGGCCTTTGACTCCTGACCTGTCAAGAAAGGATTATTAATACTTTTTTATAAAACCAAGTCAGTTTATTCATTTGTAAATGGTACTGTATACAACTCCAACTTTTCTATAAATGTTAGCAGCTTTGATTATTGTATTTCAACTTTTAATATACAGAAGTAAAATGGAATGTTTTCAAGAAAAACACTTCTCCCAGGTGTTTTTAGATAAAAAGCCGATTTCCAAACAGGAATCAGGTAGGTGGATTCACAAATAGTTACACAGATTCATTCAGGAGATTAGGAGAATGATTGATCAGACAATTTAACTGAGCTTCCCCAGTTAATGAAAAACTCTTTAAAAAAAAAACAAAAAATAATGAAAAATGAGAAGAATTTATCATAAAACAGACAAAGAGAAAAGCAGCATACTTTCTTGTGTTCATGAAAGTTCACATTTTCTTATATCAAAAATGTATTTATTATAATACTTATCTAACACTACAGCCTTTTCTCAACTGCCAGGATGTCTTCCTTTGCTCATCTAAGCATTGGTCTAATTTTTCTCTCTTGCACCAGCTTTTATACCCCAATTAATTGCTCTTGATGATATTTGTATCATGACACTCTCTACCTATGCCAAGGTGGGAGAGTGTTAGGGGAGGTAAGTATTATTGGAAGTACATTTTTAATTTAGAAAAATGTTAACTTCCAATACCTACATACCTCTTTTCCCACTACAGCTAGAATTCCACACAGAGAAGGTTTAGGGGAGGGGCTGGTGAGGGCATTATCCATATAGAAGGCACCCTGCATAGATCACAGGCATGTTAATCAAACGTCAACATTCCAGTCGGGGGCCCCACACTACACCCAGAACAAATATGCTCTTAACTTTGTATTTAATTCATGTACTATGGGTGGAATTTACATGGTTTATCATCAATATCATCCAGAACCCAACCAGATAGTTGAAATTCCACTATTCTGGCTTGGAATTTTGAGAATTATTAGTTACTAGGGCAACTGGACTGCAATGTATATAAAGTTAAAAGTGGATTCCAACCTGTAGCCATAGAGTGATGCATTCCAAGCCATCAAAATCATGACAAGAAGGTAAGCAAAACCAAACTGGACAAACATTCTCCTCAACCTGAAGAAGTCAGGAAGGCTGCACACCAGGTTCAGAATGAAGGGATCTTGAATGCCTTACTCAATCTGAGGAAACACAACTCATCATCTAGTCTAGAATTACGAACATTCATCCTCACTTCCCAACTGTGTGGGAAAGGTAAATTCCACTTGCTCCAGTAATTATGGAGAAGACATGGAACAAACTGTGCTCAATCAAGAACCCAGGATGGGACCACTCTGTACTTGGAATTATTTGGACATAATACACCATCCTCCATGAACAATGTACTGAACCAATATTGATCAAAGGCCACACTCAATCCAATTGAATAGTCAAGCATCAAATCTGGATCAGTGTTATGAGAATGCTACCTTTTCGTGTGGTACCTTTTCCACTGATATTTGGGAAAAAAACATCTAGGGATCTGGGTAGGAGGGCTCCCAAATTCACTCTTTTCTCCAAAAGTGAAGGAAATTCACTCTAAAACTCTGGAGGAAAAGCGTCTGTCCCCTACCAGAGTGACTGAAAACCGGGTGTGATCAGGACTTCCAAGCTCCACAAGTAGAATCTGGGGTGGGGCAATACACTTCAGAGAGCCCTGAGAAACATGTTCTGGAAATAGTGTAAAATGAGAATCAAGTTCCCTAATTTTTGAAAGCAAACTGACTCCAGTGTATTCAATCCAATGAATAGTAGGGACAGACAGGATCCCCTAATGCTTTACTAATGAAAATTCACGAGTGGTAGTCCAGCATAGTACATTTACAATATCCTGTCAGCCTCTAGGAACACTTCATTTATACAGAGCCTGTAGCAACCTACATAAAGAATAATGAACCTGTAGTTGCTAATGCAGAACTGGTTTGATAAAAATCACACCTGCCTAGGCAACATTTGCCACAAAGCGAGATCCTATTTACAAAAAAAAAAGGAAAATTTCCATGGAAAGGAAAGAAGATATGAAATTAGTTATAAAAATATACACACCTCTTTATAATCTAGCAGACATGGTTAGTTACAGGGGGTAGTCAAAAATTCTCAGATGAAGATACTGTCAAATTATGCAAATAAAGTGAGATAAAAGTATTGGGGGAGGTCCACATATAAGCCCATGTAATGTCCACCAGCAGATAATTCAACCAGGCAGCTGAGGACATAGAAATGTGATAAAACTTATTATCAGAGAGAGAGCAACATGGATCAATTTTGTACCAATTTCATCAAAGTTACTATAGATAAATCCTGGGAAACTGAATTACCCCAATGAATAAACAGTTGTTGGTTAGCATCTCTAAATGCATTAGTTTAGGCAACAAAACCTTAAAGACCCTTACTGACAACATATTGAGTGAGAAAAAGAATAGATGTTTCAATTCTAAGAATGAAGCCAGTCTTGGTTATTTCTGAAAGTAGAATCCAGACCTAATGTTCCAGTAATTGATAAGATTATACTAGTAGTAACCAGACATCCATGAAATGGTGCATGTGTGTGGAATGAATGTAACCAAAAACACTCATATGATTCAGCAGAATCCATGTGGTGCTGATGCTAGTCCAAAATGTAAAAACCCTGAGCTGCAGTACCCAATTCTTATACACAAAAATTGCTGATGTGGTACTGACTATGCCAACCTTAGAGAACCATAATCTTAGTAAAAAAAAAATGGTAACCCAGTGTGAGAAATGAGTCACTTGTGAAAATTGGGAAACTAATGTAGACAAGAATTGATGACAACCAAATTACAGGAATAAATGCCCCAGAAGAACTGGCATGACCCTCTTTCTCCACTCCCAGACCAACCAAACTGTGATATCCCTAGAACTAAGTTCTAAAATCTGTGGGAGACAGACACCCTACAGGTCAGATGAACAGTAGTGGTGCAGTTGTGAACTGAATGACTACTCCTGAATAAAAGACTTGTAGTACCCATGGGTCCATGATTAATGTCTACCACACCTTCAGAAATTCTTGGAGATGATTTCCCACAGTCTCTAAATAATATCAACACCATTGGCATCATTCCAATCGAGCAGAGAAACTCCTAGATGTCGACAGAATTTATTCTGGGTACCAGTGGACCAAGGGGCTGATGTCAGGATCCTCTAATATGGGCAGAATTAGGACCCCCTGTTGGAGTCAATGAATGTTGAGATGCCAATAACAATGGGGATGAATGAAGAAGCCCTCAATCAAACTAATTTGCATGATAAAAATACATTCAACTTGACATCAATGGATACTAGTTTAGTTTAGGAAAACAACAAATTATACTTCATGGACCAACTGAAAAAACAAACAAAAAAAACTTGAGGCAACTAATCCCAAAGTGCCCTAAAAAAAGCCAATGGAATAAAAGAGTGCAGGAAAAAGCATATCTAAGTTATTTTATACACATTACTAGGATAGAGAGTGTCTGAAACAAATACTGCCAGAGGCAATGAAGTAGAATATAAGAAACTGTGGTAAGGAATAAAAATAATCAGAACAATTTGTAGATGGGCATAGGAAGAAACCCTTGCAGGCAAGTAATAGCTGTAGTGTGAAAAAAGGTATGTATGTTTCAGAAATACAGTCACTTCTAATAAACGGTTTAGTTTCACAGCTCTAAACTAAATGCAATGATCTTAAAAGCAAGTCTATTTTATAACCTCTTAATTAGAACTAGCTGGAAGAAATTGCACTAGAATTCAACAAGCAAGCTCCTTATTTTTGCCCTTTTGGCAGTCTCCACATGACTTTAGTTCCCTCACAGCACTGGTGGGTTGTTACATTCATTCAGTCGCAAGTGGCCAGCAAAGGATATTACAGTATCAATCATTTTAACCTATATATGTTACTGCAATACCCTCTCCAGCAGAAGGGTCATCATCTACCATACAGAACAAAAGAAATCAAGCAACTAGAACAACTTTCTAGACTACATGATGTTGCCGTTATAGAACAGAACTAAACAACCAAAAACTATAAAAATTAAGTATACATATTCATTGTACAAGGACATATTTGAATAAAATATTACATTGGAAAAAGTTTTTTTCCCTTTGCTTTTCATCAATACTTTTTATGCAAGCTTTTAACAAACCATTCATTTAATGTGATCAGTAAAACTTTTCTTTTAGAACCAAAAATACTTTTTAAACTTGCAAGTAAGTTATGGTGGATGAATTTCCAACAACCCATGTGAGTAACATCCCTATATGTTCAACATCTGCATGGTACATACAATATGTTTTAATGTTGTCTCACTGTTTAAATGTTACAGGTGAATTACTCAAGAAAAGTAAATGCTTGCATTTACCTATTAATGCAATACGTACAGGTAGTAAGGTCTAAGTGCGCATAATATGATATTTTATAAAGTACTGTTGAATATGTTACATTTTAATGTTGGTTATCAACTGTTCATTTTACCACATATTGCTCAATAGAGCCAGTTTATGGGAAAAGAGTAAACACAAATATAATATACAGGGGTACTGAAAAAGTTGTGTATATGCATTACAGAGGTTTAAGAGGTTACATAATATGCAAACTGTATGATAGACAAAAGTATGTTTATTCTTCATATGAACATCACCTTGCACCTTAACTTGTTAGAACCTGAGTGACAGTGAAATGTTTAAAAGATATACAAGTACAAATACTTTATATATGTAGCACATTAGAATTTTTGTGTACAAAAGATTTGTACATTTACTAAACATTTGTCACATTTTGTTTAGCTACATATAGTAAATTTGGAATTATAGTCAAAATGGGGTCAGCCCAATGGATCAATCATTCACAACCAGTTAAATACTTGACAGGTAAACATGACTAAGCATACGTAAAACATCCAGTCCAGTCAAAGACACAGGTGTTCCATTTTTAATTATAACTGACTATTACTTCAGATGTGCATTAGTATGAATATTTTGAAGTTAATTTATCCTAGGAAATATATGACTCCATAATAATGCTTATACAACTGAGAAAACCCAATATACAACTTTATTATAGCCTACCTAAACAGAATCAACAGTCTTAGAAACAACAATGGAAGAATTTTTTTGATATGACAGTCTTTGTCAACTCAGATAATTTGATGCATGGTAAAACCTGAAATAACTAGATCTTACCATTCCATTAGGAAATGTTTGTTGGTTGACAGCCAAGTACATGAAATTGGAGTTGTATCCTGTAGCTAAATAAACTCCCATACGAGGAACAAGAGTGAAGACGAAGCTATCAACAGTTCCTGCAAATATTTACAACTTAGCTGAGTCAGCTACAGCTAAAAGTTTATATAAATACTACTATATACTAAGACCAGTTTATAAATTTAATATATTAGCACTAGAAATATATACAGCTTAACTTAGTCACCTATAGATGCAAAGTTTATGTAAAAACTATTATATACTTAGACCAGTTTAATATATTAACATTACAGATATATACAACTTAGCTTAGACAGTTATAGCTATGAGGTATAATAACATCAGTTTAATATAATAAATGTGCAAAATTTCACACATAAATGTCTGATGAAGTAAAATGTCTATTATATGACATTCTAAGTAAGCAGGTAAAAACCAAAATACACACACACACTATTAAGGCTAAGGCCAACATTTTAATTCAACTTTGAAGATGATTTCATGAAAGATGTGCATAAATAAATTACCTAAGAGGCAAAGGAAATTTTAATCCTAAAAAACAATGACTTCATGATATTACAGTTTTATAAAAAAATGGCTATTTGTAACAATTTAAGTGATAGACAAGTTATCAAAACCCAGTACAAACAGGATTACATCAATTTTTAAGTCAGTTAACAACCACAAGTGAAACAAACTAAACAACTCCAAGCACAATCAATTGTATTTTTTTCATGTTTATGGTGTCTTTAAAGAAAGCAGACTGCTCACCTAAATTTAACATAAGGAAATGGCCATTTTCCCTGTAAATAACAATAAAAATTACCAAAATCATACTAAAACTACCAGTAAAACAAGAAAGAAAAAAGCAGTAAGAGCATTTCAGAAAAAAAAATGCTACAAAAGTTAATATTTTCCTAAATTGAAAATATATTTTCAATTATACCTCCAATGACCATCAGGGTTTCTTCCTTTACCAATTTAATCATTAGTCTAATTTCTTTTTTGCTTGTTCAATTCTTTAATAACTCTTTCAATTGCCACTGGCAATAATTGTCTTGTGATACTCTTCACCAATATCAATGTGACCTCTATGGTGGTACTGTTTATAAGCACCTTATTTATTCAGATAAAAGCATCACTTTTTCAAAACCAACTTCATCCCAGTCTCTAACACCAGCTCTTAGTTGGGAGGAAGGATGAGTGTGTGTCAGTGGAGGTAAGTACTACTGGAGATACATTTTTAATTTAGGAAAATGTTAACTTGCAAAACATAACCTACCTCTGCCACCACTTATAGCTAAAGTCCCACATTGAGAAGGTGGAGGGGCCCAGTGAGGGAATTATACAAACAGAAAGTATCTACATAGATCATGGGTGTACCAATATAAGAGTGGTAACTGAGTGGGGAAACCTCACTATATCTATAACAGGTATGCTCTTCTCCCTGAATGTAGTTCCTGTATCAATGGTGAAACTGTATATGAGTGATTATTACTATATGCCAGCTACACCAGATAGATGAGATTCCATTACGAGGAATTGGAATTAAAGGATTTTGCTCCCTATATCCCACGTTGATGACTAGGGCAATTGGACCTCAATGTTATATATAGATATTATTTTCATTGGATCTCAATCTGTAGCTATAAAGTGATGCTTTTCAAACCACCAGAATCACAACAAGGATGTGAGCAACACCTTAGGTTCAGAATGACAGGATCATGTATGTTTGACTCAACTAAAGGAACAGAATTTATCCACTCTGGAATTATGAACATTCATCTCATTCCCAAACTGAGGGGGCAAGAAGCCTTCCACCTGCTTCCTCAGTTATGGGGAGAATGGGGATAAGCTTGGCTATCCAGTGGGGATGTGCATGGCCCTTCTTTTTGATCAATATTGGTTCAGTATATTGTTCATGGAAGGTGGTTCATTATTTCCTCATTTCTGAACACAAAGTGGTTCCATCCTGAATCAATATTGATCAAAAAGAAGGGCCATACACATCTCAACTGGATAGCCAAGCATCAAATCTGAACCAATTTTAATAGTAAGCTCCCACATAGGCTATTACTGCTTCTACCAACATCTGGAATAACACTCCAGGGACCTGAGTAGGAGGGCCCTCAACTTCACCCTCTTCTCTATGTGTTTAAGAATCCATTTTAACACTGGAGGGGTGGGGGTCTAATGCACCTTGGATAGCCCTGCGCAACAGTGCCATAAGTGACATTCTCTAAATTTTTAAAAGCAAATTTACCCTTATTCTTTCAATTTGAGGATCAGCAGTGATGGGCAGGATCCCCTTTAGTTTTACTCACGATAGTCCATGAGTGACAGTCCAGCATAGTATAGTAATACCATCTGGCAAGCTTCTAGATTATCTTATGGAACACATCATGTCTACAAAACCTGTTGCAATCAGTAGTAATGGTAATGAAATAATGGTTGCTAGTGCAGAATTGGTATTGGTTTGATAAAAGCTTACCTGTATGGGCAACACTCTCCACAGACAGTGAAATCACTATCTTCCTCAAACAAACTCCTTTACAGTAATGTGGAAATTCCATCCACTAGGCAGAAATGTCCTTGTTTTTTGTTTTTATTTTATCATAACTTATTGGTCAAATATCATAGGAAACATGTGATTACTCACAAACAGCCTCATCATCATCATATATGTTCAAGAAACAGACAACTACATGCTTAACATATATGCTCAGAACTATCAGTAATGCTGTCATGACTTACCAGAGATAGGGAATATATGCTCTGGTCAAGAGTACTAAATGTAAGACCAAACTCCATTGCCAGACATGGAGAAGTCTTTACAAACTCACTGTAATGACTGAACATGTAATATTAAATATAATGTGTTAATGGAATGTAGATATATTTAGCAAGGGTAAGTTTAAGATTGTTTGAATTGAATATAGTGATACAGATGAATTTAACACAGTTTTAGTAAGTAGATATGGTAATTTTTTATGTTCTTTATTACAATGTAGAAAAAAAATTTGCATCATATTTTGATGGAGTTTTTATATGAAAGGCTAATTTTTATGTAACTTCACAGGGTGTAGACACAGAGCTACAGATCCAAAGTTTACCAAAATGTAATTAATACAGCTTATTTTAATTAGTGTAGTAACTATTATTAGAGGAAATTATTACTGTCATATAAAAGTAGTGTTTTAATACAAAAGAATAACTTAAAATTTACATACTACAAGAGTGAAACCAAAATAAATACTTATATTTACCTTTATCTCATTATTAAAGGATAGTTAAGCTATTTATAGCAGAATAAAAGATTAAAAAATATAAATTAATCTATCACATGAATTGTTTCACCACCTAGAAACAGTTTAAACATTTAATTAATTGCACCTTATTAACCTTTTTGCCCTGGGTAGGTAAAAGTGCATGTGTCCAGTTTTGGAGTGCTATTTTCAAAATTTTACTACTTACATCAATGAGATTAGCATCAAAACATAATTTGTAATTTAAAAGGAAATGTAAAGAAAAAAATGTTAACTATCGATTTTTGTGTGTCACATAACAAACAGTTGTCTTATTGTTCAGTTTTTATTTTATTACATCCACTATACAACATATACAAGTATATAATGAATTAGATACTCAAATTTGAGATACAGACAAGCTAAATATAAAATAAGAACCTCCTACCTCTATGATTTATTGAGATATCAGTATATTTAGCAAATGTACTAGAATGACTCTGTCCTTCAAATCAATCATTTGAAAGTTCTTAATCTAGTACCACCTACTACTAAGTAGCTTAAGTTTATAACTAATATAAAGAGGATTTTCTCCTCTACATAATTCTGATAGTTGCTTGTAGTTAGCTTGAAGGTTAAAGTAACAATTTTGCTGAAATTGTTGAAGTGTGACGAATAAGTCATTGCTCTGAATAGAAATGGGATTTTTCTAAACCTATGTTGAGAGTTAAAATAGCTTAGAAGAGAAAAAAATTAAACTTTACCAGAAAATTTTGTGCTAGGGTTCCATGCTTCTGAAGCAAATCCTCCAAACACATATCCATCCTTGTCACGAACCAACAGTATGGAGGGGCCTTGGCATACTACCCGTGTTAACATAGTAGAGAAGCTTTCCCCATGAGCATTAGATGAAAACAATAGGTGCCAGGTACTTCGATAAGCTGGTGGAAGATGGCTATTCAGCAGAAGAACAGAGGGTATATCCAACAATGTTTTAAATCTCTTCCAATCAACACCCACACAAAAGGGTAGAGGTTGGAAACTGTAGCTCTGTGACTGTGATGCTGCTGCTTCCTGCTGAAAAGTTAACAAACATGTACATTCTAAGACAATTTGAACATGCACATTTAAAATCCCAAAAGAGTAATTAGTGGATAGCAGTATTAGCTTTTATCACTTACTGAAAATTATATAATGCATCATAATATAAAGGTGAAGTACATACCACTGGATAATAAACTCAAGCTACTCTCCCTCTTTATTAAATGTGTGGAGTCTGTCATAGCACACATGTTGTGCACACAATGGAAGAAAAATGGATAAGAAAGGAACCCAGTCACTTTTATATTGTTAAAACTACACATATTTTCAGTAATAAGAAAATTCAAGAATTTTATCAGAAATGTACTAAATAAAGGGGAAGGGGGTAAAAGACATTAGTATGCCTGCATAGTAAATCTTTCCCCTCCACATTTGCCTTAAAAGACAAAGATCCTCAACCATTCATGATTTTAAAATATAAATTTAAAGCAAAACTCATACACTGGGCAAGAAATTGATGTAACTTACTTTCACCATTGTAAAACACAGGGAAAACGTTCGAGTGAATTAAGAGACATACCCATTAGAAAGATTACAAAAAAATACATTAACATATTAAAAATCTGACTAGAATACAATCTGATAAAATATAATATTGTTCTTATAATGATTTTACCCTACAATTAAAGTAGAAAAAAATTCAACATAAGAGGTAGGCTTCTTAAAGATCAGATGAAATGGAAAAGAATTTTCCATTTAATTTTAATCATTATTAATTTATGATAAAATACCTAAAGTACAAGTGAATCACAGTCAGCAAAACATTGAAAACAATGTTTTAATCAATCCAAATTTAAGATGTTATATTTTCATTGTAAATCAAGCTTTAAAACACTCTTCTGAAGAGAACATTCTTTTCTAATTTTACAGGAAGAATGTAATCAAGTTAAAAAGTAAAATAAGTTTTACAAAATAACACAGTAAGGGTAATATATTTACATGTATGAAATTTCACATTCAGAAAAATGTTTTTTTGTTTTTTTTCCCTAAATACTCAGAGTTACTAGACAAAATTGGCTGAATAAAATTAGTCCTACTTAAGAAAATGTTTTTTCAGTTCATTTTTCTCTCTGATTGGTTATGCAGCTGCTGAAATTGCTCTGTTTTCACAGTATGGGTTGAGACAATAACAGGGGTTTCCCAAGTTCATCTTGAAGCAGTAGTGCAAATGACAAAAAATTATTCACTAAAGTTTATTAGTACAAATTGACCATAATAATGACAGAATAAAAATATAACTATTTTAAATATATTTTAATATGAATAATGGTCATTAAAATATTAACTTGTCTGATTTAATTCCAAATTAGTTTTCAACAAAGTTACCTAAACATCCAGCAATATTCTTTGAACTTTTAGAATGAAATCAAGATTTTATTATTGGTATTCTTTTCTCTAGGAGTCAGTGCAGCTACTACATAATAATTTTTTCTTATACTTTGTGAAGGCTACACCACAATCACAGCCTATTTATACATAACTGATCATGAATTTTAATTTTATAATATTACTGCATGTTACATGAAGTACAATGTAGAAGCAAATTTATATGTTGTGTTTTTGTTTTGTTACCTTAATAAAATGATCAATAAAAATTAAAATTTGAAGTATCAATCTACTGATCTCTTTAATTGAAAATCATTAACATATTTACACTTTTGTAAAAAGTGGACATCTAGATATGGTAATTAGAATGCACATGTTCCCTAATAATAACTAGCATATAAAATTCCACACCACATAAGAATTACAGTTCTCAGTGGTGTCTATACTATATCATTTTACAATTGGTAGATGTCTGTTTGCTGTAACTGAAGTATAACTACTGCTTTATATGACTACCATATCATGTGATAACAAGAACACAAAAAAGAAGCAAAATCATTATCATATATACAAAATACCAAGTTAATATCATACTTCTGCATGCCTTACCAAAGATGATTCAGATAGTACTCTGAAACAAGCTCTAAACACCATTTCCAACACCATGACCATAAAGGAGCATTTTGTTAACCAGATTTCAATATCTTTTTCAGTATAAACTTGATCAGAAACATCTAGATGCTGCACATCACTGTGTGGGTTATCTAGCAACAAAAAATTTACTTAGTTTGAAATCCAATGAAACAGGCAACTAAAATAAGCTGTTACTAAATAGTTTTCTACAATTGCTAACTATATTTTATTAACATCGTAAAAATGTTCTTGATAAAATACTACACGCTTTTAAGTATCCCAGAATATATAAAATAATTCAAGTGTTGTGTATTAGCAACATAATGGAAACAGTGTAATAAAAGTTAGTCTTTGTATAGTGTATAAAAACACTAAGAATAATGTAGATACTCTGTGACAGCTGGACTGTTATAAATTACATACTACCATGCAATATAAAGTTGCTTTACATTGTCAATTTTGATCAACTTATTTTTCACCATCTTCCAAACAAAATAACTGATGTTATAGTGTAAAGCACATCTAAGAAATATTACAATTTAAAGATCAAAATTAAGTATTCTCTCTAAGAATTTTCCAGTGCTCTGTTATATCTATATACATACATTAAGAGAACAGTTGTTCTGGAATTTTTAGTTTAATAAATTGTATGCCTGGAGATTTTTCTCAAATAACTTTTGTCCTGCATTTCCTTTCTTAATTTTAATTCAGTTCAAACAGAGGTACTTTAGATCCAACCTTATTTTTATCAAATGATACATATCACAATAACTGATGGTTTAAGTTATCTATTTATGTTACACATAACCACAAGTTACAGCAGTAGTACTTTGAATGGAAGGGAGTTAGTCTACTTTCATGATTCTCTAACTCCATTTTTATTTAATGAGTATAAAACCTTTATGTATGTATTTATTCACTCTTTGTTTTAATAATGACCAAAGTAAGTTTTTCACAAGCATTAATACATAATAAGATCAATGTTATAAATCTGGAAAATACTAATTAAAGCATGAGTAGTTACAAACATTACATATATGTTTTGATCTATGAAAGACACACATATACATACATACATACATGAAGTTGAGCAATCACTGGTATGCATTAGTCAATTAATTGATTACATTTGAATAACTGATTAGCACAATGCTCCTCAAAGCATAGTATATACAAGCAAGAAAAAACATTGGTGGGTGCTGCCAGTCATTTGTCCTCCCTCTTGTCAATAGTTTGAAATTAGTGATAGAGTGGTAGATAGCCTTAGTGGCTTTGCCATAATACAGATGGACAAAGGAAGTTTGGTTGTGCTATTTTAATTGCTTGGAATAATCACAAATCCTAATTTCAATTAGTTGATTATGTTCATGACACTAACCAATTTAATGTTAATTTTGATTGATCACTTATTTTATATGATACTAGTCAATGTAATCAACACTCACAAGTTTGTGCAGATGATGAAAAAGATGGGAATGATGAAAAAATGGACAGATAAGAATGGGAATAAAAAAACATAAGTTATTGTTACAGTAGATTCTTTCATATGGCATGTATATACAAGTCTATGGGGTTAAAAAGGAGAAAAAAATTAGATTATGTTATCCAAGATGAGAGATGGAAAATATAACCAACAAAGCAAGTAATACAGTAAAGGGTGTGAGTAATGATGCAGTCTTTGTAGGAAACATAGGGTTAATTATGTTGGGAAAAATAAGTAAGAACTTATTGTTAAGTACAAGGCACTGATACAGGTATTCAAAGAAAAGGGCCATAAAAATTCAAATTTGTCAGGGAAACTGCCCAAACTATAACTTTGGGGATGAAACTGTACATTGGTCATTTGAGCTAAATGCTAGGCTTAGTTTAACATGTTAGGATGAGCAGGTTGGCTGGTTGGATTTGTGGGATCAGTTCAATAGGAAAATGGAACTTTCTGGAACAAATGGTTTACACATAAGTGGGGTACAGGCTGGCTTGTTTGCAAGGTCTAAAGACATAAAACTGTAAAGGCAACTTCATACCCATTTCTCTGTCTGTTTTTGATTATTCTGGACCTATTCATTGCCTACTCCTAGTATAGTATGGAAACAAGGAACAAATATAGTTTTAATGCTAATCTAAACTGTTATATTCCTAGTATTACAATAATGAAAAATAAAATGGATGATTTAAGAACACTAGCTGCAACTGTGAATTTTGATATAATGGGAATAACTGAAACCTGGCTAAATATAGAAAAATTGAATGATAAGAATTTCTTTGAAGTACAATGTGATAGGTTGTTTAACAGAGATAGAGTACTGTAAAAAATGGGGAAGTGGTTTTATATGTAAAATGTGAGTTCCATCCTGTTAATATTGAGTATATCAAAGGTAAGAGGAATAAAGTTAAATGTTTAGGTTTTTATTAGTAGTTATAAGGGGAGAAGGCTTTTAGTTGGAATTTATTAAAGACCAGCAGATGAGACTGAAATTAACAAGAAACTGTTCAGTAAAATAAAGATTTAATTATGAGGTTGTAATTACGAAACAATTTTACTTCAGACAAAAAAACTGAAAAATGTTGGAGTTAAATCATGGGGAAGACACATCTTTGAAACTGTACAGGATCTTTTTCTTTAACAATTGGTTATAGAATCTACTAGGATCAACTATTTTAGATTTATTGTTAAAATCTAATAACATAGCTGATAGAGTAGAAACTGGGGAACATCAGGGTGCAAGTGATCATTCTTAATTAAATTTTGATGTTTTACTATATAAGGAGAAAAGGAATAATGTCAGTTTGATTTCAAATTAAGAAAAAGCAACAAATTTTGATGAGAGGAGACAATAATTACCCTCTGTGAATTGGACAACTGAAGTAGTTGAAGGTACTATGTGGAAAAGTTTTCCTAATAAATTCTTAAATGTTCAAGATAGGTATGTTTCTTATAGAAAAAGTGACTGCAAGTAAAAAAAAAAAAAGATCAGTTGATAAAAGATAAGATTAAAAAATGTATTCAAGGTATAAAAGGTTTAAATTGACTACAATGATGGAAGATGTGAAGAATTGTAGAAGGTTAAGAGAGTTGGTTAATTGTCAAATCAATGTCGTCTACCAATAGTTTGAGTGCAGTGCTTCTCCATACTGGGTACGTGGAAGAATCCATAGTTACGTCATCAGTGCTTGTCAGCCACTCAGCGCTTGCATAGATGGGTATTTCTCGTTTTCTAAGGGTCATAGAGACACCAATGTGATTGTTCACAAGATGGAAAAAAAGAGGCCTCGTTCACCAGACTGTCTTGTTTCTGGCAAATCTAAAAGGACTAAAACTGTGAATCAAAAATTTAGGAAAGAGTATAATGCGAAATATCGGTCATTGCTTCAAAATTCAGTGACAGTTTTGTACAGTTTGTCATATCGATTTTTCTGTAGCGCATGGCGGTATAAACGATTGTTCCAGACATACAAAATCAGCATCTCACCAACAAAAGGCTGAGGCGAAGACAAAAATGATGCAGTTAATGACATTTATAAGTAAGAATTCAGAATATTGAACCATAAATGCAGAAGTGATGTTCAATCAATTTGTCATTGCTCATAATTTACCCCTAGCTGTAACTAATCATGCAGGACATATATTCAGAAAAATGTTCCCAGACTCTGATATAGGGAAAAATATGGCTGTTCTAGAACCAAAACTACAGCCATTGTACAAATGTTGGGTTGTGAAGATGACAAAATGATTTCAAGCATACTTACTAACAGTGTTTACAGTTTAGCCACAGATGGATCCACAGACATGGATGACTCAAAACTGTATCCAGTGGTTGTATGATATCTTGACCTGTTGCTTGGAAAAATTGTTTGTTCTCTTTTGACAATGGTGGAATGGAAAGGAGCTTCAATGGGAGAGAATATTTTCAAGCTTTTGGACCACGAAGTGACAAAGAGGAAAATTCCATGGGGAAACTGTTATGTTTCCTCAGTTATGTCTGGTATAGGTAAAGGTGTGATGGGACACATCTCAAGACGACAACCTAGCATTTACTTTATGGGCTGTGCCTGTCACCTCATGAATATTGCTGCCTAGAAAGCTTTCAGAAAACTGCCCTGCCCAGTTTCTGATATATTGATAGATATCTACTATTTTCTGGACAAAAGTGCTAGCAGAAAACAACATTTCAAAGAGTTTCAAGGATTGTATGACAAAGAAACAAGAAAAATTCTACAACTTTTTAGCACAAGATGGCTATCACTTGAGGTGTGCATCAACAGAATATTGGACATGTGGAAGCCACTGAAGAAGTATTTTCACTGTGAAAAGGAAAAACTAGATTCAAAAGGATCTAAATGTGCAGCTCAGTCATGTAGCAAGACTTTAACAATCAGGACATCCTCTCAGCCATACAGGGACACAGTCAAGACATCCTCTCAGCCACACAGGGGCACAAGACAACAGTCTCCAAAAGCAGACAAAGAAACATTTGATATAACTCAATATATGTTTAGGCAGTCTGACCTTGAACTAAAGAAGAGACAATCAATGAAAAAAGAGAAGAAAACAAAAGCTAGCAAGGAAGTAACCAAGAAAAGTTATGCACAGAGCAAGTTAGATAAGTTAACAGTTTTTTTGGACAACAAAATGAACTTGTTATTTTGTCTTTTTCTTCAGTCTGCAATTCCTTTATTTGAGCAATACAATTTGATATTGCAAAGAGAAGAACCTTGCATACATATTATGCATATAACTCTGATTACACAAGTTAAAAATATACTTTTCAGATACATCAAGCCAGAATATCTTGAAGGCAACATCACTAAACTTGACTACAATAATGAATCCTTACACAAATCTGATGAGGCAGTTTCTATTAGAAATGCTGCCAAGGAATACATTGTTAAATATGAAAAGGACCTGGACCTGATCAGCTTCTACACCAGTGTCAAGAAATACTATATTGCAGCCACAAATTACATAATGAAAAATTTCTCTCTAAATAATGAACTTCTGATTCATGCAGAGGTTGCTGATCCAAAACTGAAAGTAAGCAAAGATTTCTCTAGTCTACGCTTCTTTTCAGACAGGTATCCTGTCATTGTCAACACACATGAGCACGACACTATTGACAAGTTGGAAGGGCAATATCTGAACTATCAAACTGATACTTTCTCAGAGACTGTCCTTCAGTTGAATGTTGACAAGTTTTGGGTTCAGCTGTCTACAGTTAAGGATGGAAATGGCAACCAGAAGTATGACATTCTGTGTACAGTTATGTTTGGAATTCTTACAATCTTCCATTCTAATGCTGACAGTGAAAGGATATTTAGTTTAGTGACTAAAAACAAAAGCAAGTTCAGACCAAACTTGAGCACCTCAGTTTTGAGCAGTATTATAACACACAAGATGTGTATGCAGTCAAATAGACAATGTTGGTATAACTTCCAACCATCCAGAGACATTCTCATGAAAGCAAAGACTGGAACAGCTGCAAAACTATTACAATAAGTGCCATAAACATGATATAAACTAGTCCTTACACAAAGGCTTTTTCTGCTTACTGTTTGTGCATGTTCAATGTTGTTTTACCAGTATGTTTGTTACTCTGAACTAAATAAAAGACATAATTTCAAAAGAATTTTTTAAAATTTATTTATTAAATACACAAAACACAGTCATAAATGAGCAATTTATAGCAGTAATAAATAATAAACAGCTTAGAGACATTGGTCAGGCCTAGTAGCCACAAATGATAAAGGGCTCTGTCTACAATCATTACGCTCAATCATTTGAAAGAGTTGGCATCTCTGAACTTAACAGGACCTGCTTTGAAACCATTAGGTAATTTTCCAGCAGAGAACCACAATTATGAATCACTGATAGCAACCTTATCTAACAGGTTTGGAGTGTGATCTGGAAAGAAGTAACCAGAGTAAAGTTATGGAATGGTATACATAAAACATTATAAACCTTAACTGAATTTGAAGATGGTGAGAGGAGACTTGCCCAATTTATAAATACTACAGAACAAGAGGATCAGGTTCTAGTAGAGTAGGTGTACGTCTTTAAAGGAAGTGTGCAGTTAATGACAGAACTACAACCCATTAAAGCTGCATATGAAATAATAAATGTAACAACTAGAAGTTAATAGGATATCAGATTCTGTAGTAATGAAACATCAACTTTCCTTAACAGAACATTAGACAAAAAGAAAAAAATTAATGAGACTGCTTGTTAAACAAAAAGAGAGAAAATAAACATAATACAGTAGATATGAAGGAACATATTGCTAGGAAATGCAGGCCTGTATGGAATAAGTAAATCTAAAGAATACCAGGAAGAAGTAACTATCATAACTGTGGAGAAACAAGGCCAATACATATGAGAATGTAAGCAATTAATAACAGTTTTCAAGCCAAAATGACAAAGCTCAACCAGATCAAAGGAACAACAAATGATTAATGAAACATTCCAGAAAATGAAAGTTACATGGAATTATGATGCTAGTTCAGGTGGAAATACTCCACCTACCATAAATGAGAAAAAAAAATTCATTATTTGTAGAAAATTGTCCGTGTTCACAGGCTTACTGATGGAAAATTGTACAGTATGTTAATTTACACTTGTTACACAGTTACAACTGTTTGTTCTGATTTGTTGAGAAAAATAAGAAATTACATGCACAGATTAAAAAAAGGAAGAGAGATTGATACTCCATTATAATAGAAAGGTACTAACTGGTAGCCCAGTAAACAAATTACAGTACCGAAGAGTCCAATCCAGTCATCTATAATAAACTAGTATAGCTCCCAACCGCCACCCACTTATTAAGTCTACTATGACTATATTTATTAAGTACATTCTTATATTTGTTACAGAACAGTTTAATGATTTTATTTAAAGTTTCCTTATTAAAATCCATTGTAATTTATTACAAATTTTACAATATCTAAATAATTGCAAAGTTATAATGCTTATAACACAAAAGTGTGGTATATTCCTATCAAAAAAATATTTTCATTGATATCCTTATAAGTTATTCAAATTTCAAAATTTAAATAATGTGCTTCTGTACGAGGTCTGTTCAAAACATATGCGAACTGTTTGAATTGCGCGGCTCCAGTTGGTTCCAGTGGAATCCGCTTGGTGTCGCTAGGTTCGCACAGATCAGCTGATTACGACGCCATTTCCCGATTGCAAATATCTTCATTTGTGTATTAGCTACGCGGTTTTAAGTGAAGTGCGATTTTTTCGTTTGGCAGATTTCAGAATGAATGACCTGAAGGAGCAACGACTTGCTGTGAAATTTTGTGTTAAACTTGGAAAATTTGCGACTGAAACTTTTGCTATGCTTAACACGGCTTACGGTGATGTTGCTATGAAGCGTACGGCATGTTTCAAGTGGCATGAACGTTTTAAGGATGGTCAACAGTCCATTGAAGATGATGAGCGTCCTTCCACGTCAACTGACGACCCACAAGTCGATAAAATCAACACCCTGGTGCGGGCAAATCGATGTCTTACTGTTAGGAAGCTTGTTGAAGAGTTTGGGATATCAGTTGGATCTTGTTACGAGATTTTGACCGAAAAATTGAAGATGCACCATGTTGCTGCAAAATTTGTGCCTCAGAACTCGTGCGTTTTTGGCCAAACACTCAATCACTATTCTTCCTCACCTCCCCTACTCACCTGACCTTGTTCCTTGCGATGTTTTCTTGTTCCCCAAACTCAAAAGACCCTTGAAAGGAAGAAGATTTGAGACGATTCCCGAGATTAAGGCAAATGCGACGAAGGAGCTGGAGGACATTACAAAAGAAGCATACCAGGACTGTTTCAACAAGTGGAAACACCGTTGGGATAAGTGTGTGCGTTGGGGAGGAGAGTACCTTGAAGGGGTCCCAGACCTGTAACTTCTAAATAAAGTACATTTTGTTTTATGACGTCAGTCCGCGTATTTTTTGAACAGCCCTCGTATTAGATATTGAAGTATTTTCAATTTCTAATTCTTCTGGATAAACAGCATTAATAACATTATTTATTTCAGGATTATTTATACTAATTAAAACAGCTATATGTCTGTAAGTTAATGTAAATATTTATGGATTTGTGTAGTTTTCAATAAATCTGTTCTCATGACAGTAAAGATGTAAATTTGCTATAGAAGTTGAATAGTTAGTTCTCATCAGAACTCCTATTACTTGTTTACAAAACCTGTTTATTCAAAAATATATAATTATTATAAATACAGAAACTTAATATTTATGTTTTTGGAGCTAAATTTTCTTTCTTCTAGTTCTATAAAAAGATAATGGAACTGTTCTATTAATGAATTTAAAACAAAGATTAAATCTTTTAATGGAATTGTAGTGTATAATGTGGTGAAATGAAATGTTTGAATATTATTTATTTGTTAACAATTTTTTAGATATTTTAAAATAGGTTGATTATTTTTTATTATCCAAAAAGTATGTTTTTTGTTATTAACACTTACATTTTTAATTTTATCAAGTAAAATATTAAGTAACTTATTTAATAATATAGCCAGTTCTTTAACAACTATTCTTACTGAATTAGAAATAAATCTAAATTTTATTGAAGATCTATGAAGTTTGGGAATAGCAAAGAAATGGTAAATGTACATAAGGATTTTGTTTACAATAAAGTTTATTATAAGCTTTCATGAAATAATTAATTAATGTATCTTTAGATTGGTTAATAAGTTTAAATGTTTGTGTGGTATTGATTTCTTTTATCACAATTAATGCATAAAACTTTTTACAAATGATACCAATATTACAGTTAGCCTTATCAATGGAAACTATAACATATTTTTCTTGCAATTCTTGAATCTTATCTTTTAACTGATTAAACAATAAATCTGTATGGTATTTCTTTATGTTAATATAGGATAATTTTAATTTTTTTTTAAGTACATACAACTTCCATTACAGAAACCATCTACGTGGATAAGATGTAATATAGCTAAGTTTTAAAATACATTCTTCAGTATTGTTTTCAAAAGATTTTAGAATATTACTCTTATTATATTTTGTGACTATTCTGTACTTAGATCCTTTTTTTGAGTATTTCACGTAATATTTCATCTTTTATAATTTTCAAGTTACAAGGAACAATGTGTTTATGAAAAGTATCAATAAATAAACTATTTTCACACTTACAAGGTAAGTTAACTTCATTTTCATTTATATTGGTTAAACTTTTATAATAATATAGTAATGGACCAACTGGATTTCACAAAGTGTTTTAGAAGGAAACATTTTTTTATAGATTGATGAACAATTTTAGAAATCTGCAAATCATTGAATATTATGTCTAAAATTAATTGCCAAATATGAAAGTTTATATAGGATGATTTATGGTTTCTCTTTTCAAAACTTGATAAATCATTGACTTTTAATCAATATCTTATAATATCTACAAGTAAGTGTTTTGCACTACATGTTCATTTTGAAAATTAAAAATTTTTATTACACTAATTAATGCTCTTATTTTGGGAAAATTAAGTTGATAAATCTTTTTGAAAAATAATTTATGTACTCTAATGCTAGAATAAAAATATTATCTATATGACTAAAAAATCAACCCATTTTAATTTATTCTTTCCTTTACCTCTAGTTTTTCAATTTTTGAAAAATGTTATATGTAATGAAAAAATTAGTAATACAGTAATCATTACTCAAATTCAAAGCTGTTGTTGTTGTTGTTTTTGAATTAAGCACAAAGCTACACAATCGGCTATCTGTGCTCTGCCCACCACAGGTATCAAAACCCAGATTTTAGCATTGTAAGTCTGCAGACATACCACTGAACCACTGGAGGGCAAACTCAAAGCTATATAATTATTAAAATTTTGGTTTAATTCATAAGGATATTATGTTCTTAGTTTCAAAATGCAGAATTTTTTATTCACTGAAGTCTATTAGTCTTCTATAACAATTTCTAATATGGTTATCTTAACAGAGGTAAAAGGGTGAATCCTGAAATGTTTTAGTTCTATAGAATTCATTAAATTGTTCTTAACTTGAGATTATGCAAATATATAGGTATAAATTGGCATTTACAGTATGTATAGCTGGATGATTAGTGATATTTGCTAATTAATTATATGATTAGCTTCAAATTTTTTTTACTACTGCATTATTCTTTCATGAAATTGATTTTTTGCATAAAATATATTTTTGTCTAAAAATCTCTTGCCATAACGTTTTTTTTTTTCAAAGATAATTTTTACATTTACTAGTTGGTAAATGAATCACAAATATTGAATTAATATATATTGTGACCATTAGGTTTGATTTTAAAATATGTAGTTATCTCACACTGATCTTTGGCAAGTCAAATAAATTGATAACTAAAATAATGAAAACATATCACAGTTGGAATCAGAAACAATTAAATAGACAAACAGCCATTTTATTTAAATACATTGCTTGAATATGAATAAACAGAAAAATAACATTCTACAAGGATTTAAGTTATCAAAATATTTTGTAGTTACCTACTATATTTATTAAATAAGCAATATGTTCAATTAAACATATCTTATTTTATGATGATTTTATTTGGTAGATATAATAAATAAAATGCTGTTTATAAACATTGTAATCGAGTATAACCATAATAAGGTCTGGAAGGTTGCTGTAAAAACAGAAGCAGGCATAGACACTAAGCATGTACACTGTGTAATATTCTTGATAGTCTGTTGAAGTACCAAAATATGTGCAATGGCAAAAATATTCACAATCTCCTTTTTTCCAATTTTTCATTGAATGAGAGGAAAATGAAAACAGGGATTGATTTTGTGACTAGTACATGATAACTATGTAACATTACAGGACTGTCATAAGAGTTTCATAGCCTAAATACATCGTTCACTTCAGCCATAAGTTTGGAGATTCTTCTTATCACTCTAAACATTTTGAAGTCAACTACTTTCTAAATCAAATGAAGTATTTCAACGAAAAGTCAAAGAAACTGACAACACAAGAAAGTTTTTGTTTGTAAAAAGAGGAATCTTCAAATTGGTTGACCAAAATTTTTTAACTTGACCTAATAAAAATGCAACTAATTGCATCTTTATTGCATATGTAATGATAAACTTTCCAAATTAAAAAGAAAAATAAAGTTAACAATTTCTTTACTCAAAAATGTATTTCCTCCTCTCCAACTATAAACTGCTAAGGTTTCTTTTCTTTTCCCATCTAAGCACTGGTATGAATTTTTATGGTTTGCACCAGTATTTTATTCTCCATTTAATTGCCCTTGGTAATATCTGTCATGTGACAACCTCCACCTGTGTCAGTGCACTAGCTATCCTAGTTCTGCATATAAATCACCTCTTTCAGATAATGTTACTTTTTCAAGACAGACCCAATCCACAGTCTCTGACACTGGCTCTTAGTTAACTTCCACAAAATACTTACCTCTTCTCACATCTTGTGCATTAATGAGGCAGAGGGCCCAGTGATGGCATTATTCATAAGAAATGCACATGCATAAATTATGGGCATGCCATTAGAAGATTAACACTCTAATGAGGGGACTGCACTACATCCAGAACAGGTATACTCATCACCCAGAACCTAAATCACGCACTGTGGATGAAAGTTCCAACTGCGTAGCCAAGGTCTCTCTGCCTGTGGTTGAAATTATAGGGCTATGGCCATAAGTCCCACATTGGTACCCAGGACAGCATTTGACCCGCAATATTATATATTTATTTGTGAGTGGATCTCAACCTGTAGCCTCAAAGTGATGCATTTCAAACTACCAGAATCACAATAAGAAGGTAAGCAACACCAAAGTGGACAAATCTGAAGTAGTACAAAATGCAACACTCCAAATCCTGTTTGCCACAATGAACTTGAGAATACAAAACTCATCCACTCTGGAAATATAAGATGTCATCCTCTCTCCCCAACATGTAGGCAAAGTAAATTCCACTTGCCCCTGGTATTAAAAGAAAGGCATGGACCAGACAGTGCTTAATAAAGCAATCAGAATGGGATAACTCTGCTTTCAGAATTATAAGGAGAAAATGGACCCTCTTCCACAAACAATGTACCAATCTTATACTAATCTAAAAAAAAAAAAAAAAGGGTTATGCCCAACCCAGCCAGAAATTTGAAATGGTATTATGAGTAAGCTCCTGCATAGGCTGGTGTTGATATTTTATCCTATGGTGGATAATGTTTCATGCTTTGTGTCAAATCAAAAAGAAAAAAGTATGGGGCAGTTATTATAAGCATACTTACAAATCAAAATATTGCTGTTGTGAATAAAGTGGCAGTGTGTTGTTATTTCTAATTCCTTGGCAATCTGTTTCCTATGATTGAGAAATTCAACAAATTCTAACAATTCCAAATGTCAACCAATTATGCAATGATCAGCCCAATTCTGGTTGCCATACCAGTTATGAGCAAAACACTGCATATTATAAAATAACTTTAAATGAACAATAACAATAATGCAATTCTCATGATAGTCTCTCTGATCCATTTTCCACAACTTTTCATCACATAATTTCACCAAGCACATCAGGAAAGGTCAGCTATAGACTGCTCTCATCCATAAGGTCAAAAAGGAGCTACCTAACATTTGTGGCATCTTTGCTCTATCACCCAGGATTCAGCAAGATAAAAATGATCAAGACCAATGTGTTGTGATCTTGTCTGGGAGTTGACAAGATTACTGATCAACTTTTGGTCATGCTTCACTCACCTTCAATAAGTGACTTTGATCTCGTAACACTTATCCATCTTTGGAACTCAAGATAATTTTGCACAAGAAGAACAAATGTCGAAAAGGTCCAGATTCAAAAGTAGATGAAGAGTGATTAAAAAAAAGAGAACAAAGAAAGAATCCACAAAACGAATGTTGGGACATATTATCTGACACTGACAATGATACACACTATATTTCCTTTCATTATTTTGATTAGTTAAAGACACCAAGGTTAGTCCATCACCACCTATGCCATTTAAATTTTACAGCTATTTGCTTGTCTTCCATATGTTGCTTATTTGAGGATTTTGCTTTTTATAAACTCAAATTCATGAATAACTAATTAACAGCTGCTCCAGGATATGAAAATACTGAATGTTATAAAGTTAGTCGTAATGTAAATTGTATGATTTTTTTTTGTCTCTCCATCAAAAGCATTTGACATTTTATTGACAACTTTGTCAGCTAGATGCTAATGGGTTATAAGAGAACAACAATAGAGTACATTGACAGTTATGCAAAAATTTTCTTTTATTATTTATTAAGATTACTAAAGGACACTAATTAAAAGGGGAACAAAAAGGTACTATTATTCTATGCTTTACAGAGAAATTAAATATATGAAAAAAAAATCATTTAAATGGTCTAAAAAAATGAAATAAGAATCCACAACAAAATAAACTGAGCTGTGTTGATACCTTTAATTTACTTTAAATTTATATAACATCTGTGACTTTTCTGATAACCTTCACTAGAGAATATATTTTACAATGAGCTATAAGATTGGCCTCTAAAAATCATGTTTTGGAGGCCCAGCTGGCTTTCTAAAAATGTTATACATAAGCCCTATAGATATACACACACACATACATACATACTTTAGGAAACACACACACACACACAGTGATATTAAACAATTATTTGTTTGTTTACAAGCAAAACTCTTTACAGCAGTATAGAAGTAAAAAATATGAAGGTTTTTCTTCATGAACTGTACTAAATAAAATGTCAGAAGATAAAAATTTTTGAAACAAAGAATTAACATAAAAATTTACTTTAAAATTGTGCACAAGAAGAAAAGTTTATCAAGAGTTGATAAAAATAAGAAAAAATGAAAAGCTAAAAGAAATCCTGATTTCAGAGTTTAGGCACAATATTTTAAACTTAAATTGCTTTTTTAATTCTAGAAGATTGCAATGTTTCATACAGTCAACAAAACTTCTTTTTTCAACATTTGGAAGCAATAACAATTTTATAAACTTATCAGTCACTTGTTAAAATAGTAATGTGTATATTTTTACAAACCTGTTCCTGACATTTCAATATTGTTTTTACCTTTTTATAAATATGTTTACAATAATGTTGGACCTTAAGTGTTTTCTCTGTTGTTTATAGCTAAGCACAAAGCTCCACATTGGGCTATCAGTGCTGCACCCACCATGAGTATCAAAACCCCATTTTAAACACACAAGTTCACAGACTTACACTGTGGTACGAGCATCTACAACTACAAATTTACTCATATGCTTTCTGATCAAATGAAAAATCAACTCATTTTACTTATTAGGCAGAAGTTACTTAGCCAAATTAACAATCTAGTATTATTTTTATATTCTTTCAGTAGCCTCAATTTAAAGTCAAAACAATATAAAAATGAGAAAATCAATTAATTTAGTAATAAAACATTTTATATTTATAATTATATTGCAAAGTTTGAAAACCATTGAGAAATGGAGTAACAAAAAAACTAGAAAGTATACTCAGATAATATATTATTACTGTGTAACAAGTAACAACATTTTAATTTTCTGCACTATCTATCTGCACTCAAGTTTCATTTTTTACAACAATGTTATGATAACAGTTAACTTTTTTTAAAAGTATGTAATTATATTTGCAAGATCAGATGAGCTATGAGTGGCATTGTGTTGAGAAACAATAGATATTGAAGGGCAGGATCAAACAGCCTTAAAGGAATGTTTGATCTTCTTAAATATATTAACAGAAAGAATGGAAGTATGTCCAGTATGTAGATTTGGTATGATAATAGTTAACTTTTTAAAAGTCAGTCATATAAAACTAACAAAATTTTCAGTATTGTTTAGGGAAAAGAGATTGCCTCTAACATCACACTATTTTAGGAAATCAAAAATATGATCATATGGTCCTAAAGTAACATAAATAAATTTCATGAGGTTAAAATAACTAATATATTTAGCAAATAACTAGTTCAGTCAAATTATAATCCAATAATTTCAAAACCTATATCTTTATTTCTATTGCTTTGACTGACATGAATATAAAAACAGTAAAAACAAACATTTCAAATGTTTTTTGTTTTTTTTGAAAAATTAAATAGTTATTTATAACCATATTTCGAAAAAACTGTTTACAGCATTGCTAAATCTGGATATGCATTTCTGAAATTGTTTTAAAAAGGTCATGACTTATAAAATCATACTGCTTGCATTTGCATTTATTATAGGCATAAAAAATTTGAAAAACACCTTCATCAAGAGAATTCTAGCTTTTCTTATAAAAGCTGTGTGTTCTAAATAATACTACATTTGAAGAAAACAGTTTTAATATCTGAACAAAGGAAAGGGAAATTTATCATTTAATTGACACTCATATTGTTTTATTAGCTAGAAATAATCAGTTGTTGTCTGAAGCTTTAACTTTATTGTTGTAGACTTCAACTATAATGAATTCAGGAAACTTTAAAAGAAACTATTATGATAACTAATAACTTATTCAAAGGAAAACATCAATATTTAATATCTTTTTGATACTATATGGTAATGTAAAAATGTACTGTGGGTTTTATTAATTTCTGAAAAAAATAATAAAAATTGAAGTGTGTTGAGACTGCACTCAGATCTGTGTTTACTTTTACAACTTAAATAATACAGTTAATTTGTAGGGGTTTGGTTTTGTGGACTCATTTCATTCCCAAAAATCCATATTTGTTTACACAATAAAGAATAGTTTATTTCTGGAATAAAATCAATGGGGAGAGTCAGATCCTCCATGTTAATTTGTACAAGATTAAAGAATACAGTTAAAGTAATTACAAGTTACAAACATGACACAATGTAAAAAAACTAGTAAATTTACTCTGTATTAAATTCTTAACTAGCCAGAGCTAGCAATAGCTCAAGGCCAACAGTGGTAGATAGCTTTAGAAGATCTGCAATAACTGACATGGCAAGTTTATTGATGATGGGAATTGAACCAGACAACCTAAAATCATGAGCCTCTCTTCCACCCTGTGTTCTCTACAGCTTTGTAGTTAACAGCAAATATAACAGAAAACTTCAATTACTTGAATAGTTGGAATAATAAAAAAACTGAATAATCAGAAACCTTAACTTATTTGTATTTTTATGACAGTTGATTTAATTGAAATTAATTAATTTATGAGGTAGCAACTGACATAATCATTGTTCATAAGTAATGAATTAAGTCATCCTACTTTAATGAAAAGCAAGTACTAGAGGTTCCACAACATAAAGTTAATGCAAAAAATGAAACAAGGATTGACCATACCATTAAAAAACAACACTGAAGTTTAGAAACTTGATAATAACCAAGTAAACAAGGCAATCAGGTAAGGATAAAACCAATATTACGAAAGAATATGAACTGTTTGTTTCTTACCCATCATGAAAAGTAAGAAGCTTGGTACTGAGAAATGTGACTCAAACATCTGTTTTGGGAGTATATATATGATACTTATATAGTATCAACTACAGTATCAAAGGATAGTGTACTCATGTAATATCAACTAAAAAAACTAAATAGCAATCACTTTTAAAAAAGATAAATTGAAGAATTAAATGAACAAAGATGAGCATCTTAACTGACCAAGTTTATATTTTATGAACTCTTTCCCTTGAAGAGTGACAAAAGTAAATAATTATATTGCTCACAGAAAGAAAGTAGTCACTGCTGATTTTAGTTCTGGCATCAGGTTTTAATACATGCATAATGCATAGCTTATTGGTGCCAACTTTTGCCTATGCAACCAGACTGGACTCAGAAACTTTGGAATGCATTACTGTATACAGAAGAGGAACTCACAGTACCTTACTCATTTATACAAGTGGTATTCTATGACTTATACTAAAGAAAAAGTGTAACTTACTAGTGCCATATAATGCAGAAGTAGAGCCTACATATTAAATATACTGCTTCTTGTACAAACAGTATGCAGAATTAGCCTAAAAGTTATTTCTATAGAGAAAAACGAAATCCAGGTGTTGTTCTGCAATTACAGCCTATCAGTTATCCAGTTTCTAACTGGAATGGTAATCAGCATGGTAAGCAAAGAGAAAGTAACCAAAACTAGCAGTAATACTAGAGTTATGACCATCAAACCTTGTCTGAAATTACTAATTAAAGAATGTGGGAAATCTATATTTAATGTAGCAGCAGAAACTTTGTGACTTGTTGGCTCTGTATATGATCACATATGCAAGAGCAGATTAACTTGGACTGGCATAAAGTGTTGAGAAACAATAGATTTTAAAAGATGGGATCTTATATCTTTAAAAGAATGCTCGATATTCTCAAATACATTGACGAAAAAGAAGGTAAGTATGTCTGGTATGTAGATTTGGGACAAGTGAATATAGTAACATGCATTAATGCCTTTCCATTGTCATCAACAGGTGAATGTCTGTGTGCACTGGAAAATTCCTCTTGTCTCAAGAACTTAGATCTGGCATTTAGATATTAGCACACCAAGATGGATGATGAAAGTCTACTTTCAGCATTCAAAATGGTTTGTATGAGTTTCATGTTATGCTATTTGGCTTGCATAATGTGGCCTCCATCTTCAAGAGACTAATGAAACTTACCTTAATGGGAAAGATAACTAATATATCACACTAATGCATTGTTATCTGACCACATCTTTGAGCATGCTGATGAGAACCTGAAAACGGTATTCCAGTGGATAAAATTTCAGGCTAGAAATCAAAATTTCAAAAATGCATATTCATTTGCAAGGAAGTGAAATGTATCTTGAATAAGTTACTAGAGACTGGATAACAGCATTGCAGAACAATGATCTAGTAAGTTACTGTCCATAACTTCTGCCTAGGGGATAGGTATTCCAACTTGTATTTGATAAATATAAGATAGTAAGCCTGAAAAAATATATGGGCTTAAGCTATGTAAAAACTATGTGCTTGTTGTGTAAGAACATGTACATTAATTATTTCAAGACTGTAACTTGTTTTTCAAATACCTTGCACACTTTACTTGCTACATTTGATGTAAAAAAAAGTTTTTTTTGTGTGTTCTTCTTATAGCAAAGCCACACTGTGCTATCTACTGAACCCACCGAGGGGAACTGAACCCCTGATTTTAAATCCACAGACTTACTGCTGTATTAGCAGGGGGCAAAAAACAAACAAGAAAAAACAACTCAGTAGTGGAGACTGGTTTAAATACAATTTTGCATGTAAACATTGCCAAAACAGCAACACTGGTCCTAAATATTTCAACACCATAATACCAAGAACTAGACCTGTGAGCTTTAATTATTCAATTGATATCAAAGGTACATGAAAAATTAAGTTCTGGATATGCTACTTAAAAATAAGTTTTGAGCATGGAAATCAAAAGAAATCAAATGGCACAAGCAAACAAATAGAAAATCATATTTATTAACAGACAGTGTAAGGTTTATCTGGTCAACTTTTATTTTGTTTTAAAACTGCAAATGGCTGCTGGAAGACAGATTCAAATGTCCACAGCAGATGAAGACTGGATTATAGCAAGAGCTTTTGTTCCAAGTTATGTATTATTCCATTTCAATACCTTTAAGCACAGTTTAAAATTATATATATTTTGAGTGTTTATTTGCCTTTAAAAGCTTGGCCTGAGAACAGAAGTTCCCTTAAGAAAAAACAAATTGCAGTAAATAAAAAGAAGTTTGCTTAATATTCATGCAGTAAATCTTTATTTTCAAAGCTGATGTTAAAAGCAAAAATATCCAAGTTTTCTATGTTAGCTACATCATTTTTAAATTAGTTTTATAAAAGAGTACATGCAACATGAACGATGTCTTATACATGTACAATAGTATTAAATAAAATAGCTAATCTTTTCTTACATGACCTTTTCAGAAAAGTTGTACACATTGTGACAACTATAAGAGTTTTATTGTAGCCAAACTGTTTTGTCTAAGGATGATCATTAAAGGATGAGTTTTCTGATGTATACAATACTGTATTGAAATTACTTTCTAAATTATTTTGGCTTTGATTTACTGCATAGAGTTAGTTTATTTTATTATCTGAAGTTTTTAATAATTTGTAGAAGTAATTATGGATCAAAAAGAGAACAAGTCTCCCAAAGAAACTACACTCATTTTTGTTTTAATTTTCTAAAACTCGTGCAGCAAGAAAATTGTTCTATGTTAAGCCAACATAGATCTTCATAGATCATGTTACAAAAAAGTATATATATATATATATATATGTCTTACAATGTATAAATACTGTGCTCTTACCTTTGTACAACAGTTCTTGCAACAGGAGAACAGACAAATGTTCAGTTGAAGCTTCAGTAACTCCAAACCTCCAGCTAATAAACTGTGGCGTGTCTGTGATGATCAGGATGAAAGCACTAAGCAACTCTTCAACAAACTGAAAATTTAAAAATAATAAGATATTTTAAAACAAATTCAACACACAAAGGCAGTACAACATAGTTCTTTGCAAGGTTTTCATATATATTATATTGCATGAAAACTCTTCAGACTATAAGGACTATTGTCATATTTTTAAAAAAAACCATATGTATTTTTCAATAAGAAAACTTTGTAACGTTGCTCACTTCTTCAAAAGTAGTACTAAATTTATATATCACAAATGTATTTAAAATTTTTCTTAACATTTTTTTTTCACTGTTTGCTGTTAGATGTGTGTTTTCTTATAACAAAGCCACATCAAGCTATCTATTGAGTCCACCAAGGGGAATCAAACCCTTGATTTTACCATTGTAAATCTGTAGACATACTGCTGTACTAGTGGTGCTGTTATATAAAAATTAAAGTCCTTAAAATTATATTTAATTTTTAATTTATGTTTTGTGGCATGGTACTTCAAAAGTAGATTTTTAAAAAAGACATTTTTTTAGCATTTTATTCTTGGGTCAAGTTAAGTATTTTCCCCTATAGATGAGTATTTAAAAACCTTGAGAGTCAAATAAACTTCAAAATGCATGTGGAGTATTATTTTAAGATGTTATCTTCATTACTTGATTATATGCAACATGCTTAAAAAAGTCTTAAAAATTACATTTTATATTTATCAAACATACCTAAAATTAATTACCCAATACAGAGAATTAAGTCCAAAAACTCAAGCATTATATGGAAGAATATGTTAAAATAAAGACTTTTCAATTTTCAAACTACTAAGACAATGATGGTGTCATTACAAGTTTGTTTGTGTGTTCACATCATGCAAACCTACCTAAACATTAGTGGCCACTAATAAAAAATCTTAACTATAATACCAGATTATTGAAGTTTCTAAAAGTTACAATCCAACTGTAAACATTTTTGTATTAGTTTTCTGACAAATATGCTGTCACAATTGGAGATAGGGAGTTTGTGCTTAGGCCTTTGATTTAAAATCAGATTAGTCTGTACTCTGACATTATAGTCTTTATATGTTTTAGTAAAACTAATTATTTTGATTACTTGTTTTATATAGAAAAAATAATATACTCTGAACATTTTTCATGTCATTAGTGATTTATAATTGGAATTACAGCGTTCTTGTGCAATAATTCAAGGGCAACTACTTTCAACACAAGTTTCTTCTTAGTGTTACTAATTTAAATTGTATTTGAATACTACAATCTTAGTACATGAAAAATATGGTAAATAACAGTTATTCTGATCCTATATCTTCTAACATTTCAGTAATCTGTATTCCAACATTAAACCTCTCATACAGTACAGGAACTTTTAATCTGATATTACAAATCTCAGTGGTATTGTGGTAAAACTGTTACAATTTAACGTTACCATGACTTATTACATACATAAATTGATAAACTAATGCAATACATCCAACAAATACATTCAAAATTCAATTATTTTAGAAATTTGCTTCTTTAACATGCATTTTCTTTAGTTTTATTTTTTATTACATTCACGTGCAACACCATTAAATATAATGAGTTATTATATCAAAGGCATGTGTAATGTTAGTTATGACAAATGACAAGAATTAATAGAAGGATTAAAACAGTGTTAGACATTTTCATTTATCAAACCCATCAACACAAGTGGTTTATTATTCTAATGCATATTCCAAGTTATAAAAAAGGAGCTTTATAGGAAATAAGGAGTATGATGAGGAGATAGCAGTCTGTGGTTATCTTCTAGCAAGATTTAGTTAGAACAATATACAGAAATTATTTAAAGCTTATAGATGATGCCATACAGACATCCTAAATTGGGAGTTCACACGATGTTGATAAAACATAAGAAACACTGGTGGAAAGTATAGAAATGCTTGAACAGAATTCCCTGTGATAAAAACCAACAGTACAGGAATTTGATGCCATAGGAAAAAAATTAAAGTTCTTGCAATGGGTATTACTATTTTCCAAAATATGTATCAAACAGAAGGGTCAAGTGTCTAGGAAATCTATCACATCAGTGGCTGCAACAAATCAAATTGAAATCATGTTGTGGTCTGTAGCCTAATTGGATGAATATGGTTTTGATGATACTTCCAACCATGGCATGAGGATCTTATGCAAGAGCCTTTTCTAAACTAAAACAAGGAGTCTTTCCAACCTTTATTGGGTTTTGCCCCAGTTTGCAAGCCAAGAGCTCACAGCTAATACCCAGTTCTTGAACAGCAGTCAAGCCAAGTTAGCATAATAGCCAGTTACCATTTACAGAAATTTGTCATTTCATCTTTATCTAGCAACATATAGGAATAATGACAACAGACTGAGATGATCTAATCAAAATAATTATTGAATAGCTGTTCTGACTGAACTTGTAATATTAATAAAAGAAATATTTGAAGAATAATCATCTGCATTTAAGTACTTGAGTAACAAAAATGAATGCACATTTTTGTTCACTGATTTCCAAGTGATTTATTTATTTTTAATTTCCTCAAATTGATGATTTGTTGGCCTGTAAATATCCTGGAAATAAATTAATGTGCAGAAAGGTGAAAGTCACACCCATAACACAACTGCTTGTTACAAATTGGCACATTCAATAGGACTTTGAGTTAAACAACAACAGGCTGTAACCAACAAGGAAAGCATTGAAACAATTTTGTTTATTACTTTTAAGTTAGGGTAATTAAAATAAGTGGTATCAAATAAGTAGAAATGGTTATAACTACTAAGAGGACACATGAGCTAAAATAGATATAGTGGTAAGCACAGATTTGTAAGTGCTGTAACAACTATAATCGAACCAGCAACACCAAAAGGACAACAAGGTGCTACAAATTTGACAAATGCTATGCCATTGTTTTATAGTGTAGTTGATGAATATACTGAATTTCATTGATGTAATTAACAAAGAAAGTTTAAACACATTCACAAAAAAACAGATATCCTTAGATTAAGAACAGCAGGAGAAGTGAAATGCTACATTAAAGCTTTTGACAACTTTAAAGACACTGTTGATTTTCAATTTTTGATACAAAGATAAACACAAGAAAACCAAAAGGGGAAAACACCAAATGCTGTACTAATACAAATTCACAGTCAAAAACAAAAGTGGGGAAAATCAATCAAAGTATTTAGTCACAAGTTACAGAAGCTAAGTAATGAATTATGTAGGGAAAATATACATCTTCATGAGCTGATGATACAAGACATCTACAAAGTGGACTATAAATGGGATTTGACCAGTAAAATAATGAGAACAAAAATACTGGAAAATCAGCATTTTGAGGAAAAGCAAAAAATGTAATTCCATCCAAAATGTCAAAGCAAAAACAAAACTATTTCCAGAAGTATGGAATAAAAGGTTGAATATTAATTGTATTATCTAAGCTACACCATTAGTTACTCTAAAAATAGGTAACAAGTGTGGGTTGTTTGTTGACACAGGTGCTCGATCTTCTGCACTAAGTGTGGAATTAGCAAAGAATAAATCTCCCCATGTTAGAAAATATATTGGAAGGGAGTTTTAAAAGTATTTAGTATATATCAGAACATCCTTTTACAATATTAAATCAAAATTGTGTTAAATTAGAAGTACAAAATTTAAAACTTGAACACTAGTTTTTCATCTGTAAGCAAACAGATGTAGAAACAGATTGTATAATAGGGCAGATTTCTAACATAATTTTCACACTCAAATGTCCATTACCACAAGTAAATTGGAGATATAAACAGAATTATGTTGGCAGAAAAATGTTTTAACACTTTTCTTTAGAATCTTAATCTGTTTTAAGGCTCTAATGCATGTAGGTGGAATGTATTTCATGGATGATGCAATATTGTCTGATTATTACATTAGCAGTTTTATAAACTGTCTGGTTACTACAAAACACATTTTTTGGCTATAATTAGATTCTAATTGACAGTTTATAAACCTGTCTGCTACAATATATGTATTGTATGTGTGATGCTACCATGGCTAATGGAAAAAAAGCAGTTATTTTTTTTTTCTTTGAGAAAAGAGAGTTTGACAAGGCAGACTGCTAGTAAAACTAAATTCAAACAATCTACTATAAGCTGTTGGATGCAGAACTACAAAAGGGAAGTGGGTAGAAAGAAAACTTCCACAGTAGCTAACTGTAGTCTGAAAAGCATAATGCTTATCTCAAAGAGCATGGCTAGAAAGCTTGGAGTCATGATTATCACATGCACCATCCAATTTCACCTAAATTCAGCCAGTCTGCTAAAAAGAAAGCTAAGACAGAAATCACTCCTCACCAAAAACACGAGGAAGATGAGGCTCAACTGGACCAAAGAGCACTATGACTGAGCTGAAGCAATGTGGAGCAAAGTGATCTCAGACAAAGTTCTCAACCTGCACACATCTCATGGAAGCATTTTGTACAATGTCAATGTGGAATAGAAACTAAATCAGTGTCTTTGAAACAAAATGTAAAGCATCTACAGGGTCAGAGAAAATGGGGATGCATCTCTGGCCAAGGTGTGAGGTGCCTGCATTTTGTGATAGGAACTGCCAGTGTTGGGTAAGTATATCAAGATGTTTGAGTCTTGGTTAAAGCCAAACATTCAGAGTCACTTCAATGAGCTTACTAGTGCATATTTTAAAAACACTTTCCTCCATTCACTCTATGCAGTAGATATGAAATAAAAGGTGAAATTTCATTCTAGGTGTACTGAAAAAGACACCCTGGAATTTATTTAATTACTTCATATGAAACACTTGTCTTTGAAGGGAGAGGATCAAGACACTACACTGGCCATTATTTTTACAATATCTTACTAAATGCATCTGAAATATAACTTAATTTATATTTAACACACAAGTGATGATCTAAAAAATGACTGTATGTGAGGGAAGGGAGTTATTGCAAAGAGAAGGGAGTTGGTTTATCTACTTACTGCTGTTTTGGTGCAGGTACAGCTGTCTGTTTCATAATGAAAGAGAATTTCACACAAGTGATGCAGCTAGTCATCACCACCCACCGCTAACTCTTGGGCTACTCTTTTACCAACGAATAGTGGGATTGACCGTCACATTATTTTTCTTTATAAATTTCTTAGTAACAAGAAATTGCACTGCACATCATCCTTGCACACTCCATGTTGGGATAATTCTCACAGGCGAGTTCCATGTTCCACTGCTTCACTGATGTTATTAAAGATGCCTGACAGTACTTTGCATGTAGGAACTCTGTCTGGAAGAGCCTTTTCAGCAGCAACACTTGCAGCAACATCTTCTGCTTGTTGTGCCAGCTCTATGAGGTCTTTTGCTAAATTTTCTCCCTGAGAATTTAGTAACTTCTACATCATCCTCATTAACTTCACTGAAGCAGGTCTGTTGTACAAGCCATACAATATTGTGCATTTGAGGTATACTAGGTTTAAAACTAATGAAGTCCTTTATGCAGTAAGACCACATATTTTTCCACACACTGTTCACGCATTTGATAGTCACTTCCCTCCATAACTCTCAGATGTTTATCACTGCCTTCATGATGATATAATTTTGCCAAAATTATCTGATGAATATATATTTTGTGAAGATACATATACTGTATTAATTTATAATATGACAACTATTACAAGTATAAAGTATAATGGTTTGTTGAATTAACTGATCATGTAGTAATATAGTTGATTTATTTTCAAACAATGAAGTGGCAACAAATAATGAGAACTGGCTGTAAAGTCTATTTTAAATATGAAAGCTTCTCTTGAAGTGGTCATATGAACAAAGTAAGTCTCTCTTGCCATAGTTAGAAAGTCAAATAAATTATGACAGTTATAGGACATTGTTCACTTTGTGCATGTTATTATTCCATATTCGTAGGTGCATTACTTAAGTATGTAACTGCCTTCCTCAGATGACTCTAAGAAAGATCACATTTGGGGATAATAATAAGCCATGATGGGATGAGCTGACCATTGGAGACAGCAATGTCATCCATGGACAGACACAATTCAGCCATCTTTGCCTGGACACAAAAGACAAAAGGAACAATGGTAGACCATTTATCCTGAAAAAGCATGGCCCAATGAGGAAGGAAGACACAACCCTAGGTGGGATGCTATGATAAGGATAGAAGTTTTGAAGCATAGAATAAAGGAAGTTGTAAGTGGTGGAGGTGTAGAGAAGGCTCATAAGACTCAATGCATAAACTCTGAACTGGAGAGGTGCAGAAAGTCCTATTGCAGAGCCAAAGCCTCATTGGTAAACAGGATCCAAAATCTTCAATGCCAAGGTTCTGGAAGAACCATTGACCAGAGACCCATACTCCAGCTTGGATTGAAAGAGGGCATAATAGATCTTTAGCAAGAAGATCAATCTGCTCCCAAAGAAGTGAAAGAGAGGACACAGAAGATGTTCAGTGTCCTTGTACACTTGACAAGTAGCTGGTTAATGTATGAAAGTCAGCTTGCAGTCAAAGAAAAGCCTCAAAAAACTTTGCCTCAGGAACAACGGGAAGAAAAACACCATTGAGAAGGATTAAAATGAATACCCTGTTGGTGGCAAAAGTGCATGAACTGGTTTTAGAGAAAGAAAAGGTAAAACCATTTGTTGTGGTTCATTTCAATAAACAATTGAGGGCAGTCTGAAGTTGCTGCTCAATAAACCTAATGATCAACAACTGAAAGGAGATGTGGAAGTAATTGACAGAGAATTCCTTTGCAACAGCAAGAGGAAGTTGTGAAGTGATTGCATTAATCTTCACACTAAAAAGTGTGACACTCAAGACACAGTCCTGAGAAACTCCAAGTTCCTGTGGAAAAGAATGGGAAAGCTTCAAGCCGACATAGACTTGGAATTGCTGGTCCAATAAAACATTTTTGATAAAACTGGATAAGTGGCCATGTAACCCATATGAATGGAGGTATCACAAAATGTTGTACCTTCATGTAGTATTGTAAGCCTCCTCAAGGTAAAACAAATACAGACACAAGATGTTTTTGCTTGAGAAATGCTTCTCTGATCAATGTTTCAAGTGAAATCAGGTGGTCCACATTGGAGCATTATTGTTGAAACCCACACTGGGTGGGCAATATGAGGTTGTTTGATTCAATTTCATGAGCATTAACCATCCTCAGATCTTACAGAGACAATTTGTCAAAGGGATTTGACAACAGTTTGAAGATTTAGAGAAAAGGAGAAGAATGGCCCAATGTTAAGCATCATGAAAAACATTCTGTCAAATCCAGTTAAAGACAACCAAAAAATAGCAAGAGAGGCAGGAGAGAAATGGTGCAGTATCTTGTAGCGAATGCCATCAGGTCTGACTGATGTGCTGCCAGACCAATGAAGATCAAGAGTATCACCAGCGTAAAGGAGTGATTACAGTCATAGAGGCGATTGGCTTGAATGGTAAGAGGCAATCACTTTGCCCAAGACTTGATAGCCAAGAAGCTGGGGGATGAAACAAAAGTGTTAGATGCATAATAAAAGCTGTCGTTGATAGTATTAGCAATGCTCCTCGCATCAACAACCTCCAAGAAAAGTCAAGGGGAGCAGATAGAGATAAACAGCAGCAAAATATTGAATAGGTGCATGAAAATAAGTATAAGAACCCATATTGAGGAGAGAAAGGTTGTGATCTGAGAGCATACTATCTATGAAATGATCCCTCCCATCAATTTCAGCAACACCTAAGAAAGTATTATGTCCATTGAAGTTCCCCATGATTAAAAAGGGAGATGGCAACTGTTCAATGAGAGCATCAAGGTCTGATTGATCATGGGTCTCTTCAGAAGACAAGCAGACAGAACAAACAGTAATGGTACAACCCAAAAAAACATGGATGGCTATAGCTTCTATGGATGCATTGAGTGGCAAAGACAAGGCAGGCACATGCTGGTTAACCAGCAGTGCCACTTCTCCATGCACTCTTCCATCATACAACCTGTCATTCCAATAGAAAGAAAACTGCTGACAGAGGACTGTATCAGCAGATTTCAAAATTGTTTCCTGTAAGAAAAGATACACAGGATAGTAAGAATTAATCAAAGCCTTAATGTCATCCACATTAGAACAGAAACTTCAACAGTTACACTGTATCAAAGTGGACACTTTTACTCATGTTTTCGACCACGCCATTCTTTCTTAGTAGAAAGAGGTCTATCAATCTCCATGTATCCTGCCCTAGGTCAAGTGGGCAGGTCTCTGTCGGTAAACATAGATTCCACTGACTGAGGGCATGAACAAATAATCATTCTGTATTTTGAGGCCAAAGAAAGCAATGGACCCAAGCAGATGCCAGAAGCTGAAGTTAAAGGAAGTAGATCGAGGGTGCCAATGAAAGGAATGGCAGGGACAGAGATAGGTGTAGGCATTGATTTGTCAACTCTTTTAACCATGGAGGGCATATGACTCTTCACATGGTTGAAGAATGACTTTGTTGGAAGCACAGAAAGGTCTGTCTGCACTCCCACTGTAGCAGTGGAATGGAGTGAGAGGTATGTGTTTGAAATGGAGTCAGGGATATTGTTCACCATTTTTAAACATTGCACCTCTTTCTCCTCCACCCACTTTGGGCAAAAATAAAAGTAAGAGGGGTGGGAACCATTACAGTTAACATAGTGAAGTTCCACTTTGCACTTGTAGGTATTGTGGTCTTTGCCACCACAACATCTGTAGACAGCATTAGTCTGTCCTTGCGAGTGGAGATACTGTGCACCACAGAAATATCTTGGATGGTGAAACCAGTGAGGATCTCTGACTTGGGAACGTTCCTTTGATCCCTCTCAAAAACAGCTCTTCTTGAGGAATTCAAAGTAGCAAGGAGAGCAACTCTGATGGTACATCCCTAATGGCCTTTGATTTCAGAAAGAGTTTAGCATATTGTGATGTGGATGTTTCTACAAAAAGGTTTCTGGAGTGCAACTTCCTGACTGACTTGAGGGAGCCAGCAAGCCCCTCTAATTCCTTTTGAATGAAAAAGGGAGACATCTGCCCTAAAAATTTCTCAGACAATGAATGCAAAATGAGAAATTGAGGTGTAGAATCCAACTGTGGTGGTGACTACATAACAGAGTAGAAGGTAAACAAAGATGTCACCTAGTATGAGCATACTTTAAGAGTGTAAGGCCTGTTTAATAACTAGCCTTGGATTCAGCCTCTTACTACAACAGATATGAGTGAGGTATGATACCTACCCACATCATTATGTACATGTTGTGAGAAGATTTTCATGTAGTAAATCTCTCTCTAACAGAATGTTGCTGACCATAGTCTTGCAAAGATCTTTACATACAAAACACTTCCAATGTTGATACATTCATCCATTTAGATACTCTTGACATCTGTCAACCTCTGTCTTCCACACAATCTCATTCCTTCAATGTTTCATGTTATGACCAGACTTTCAATTTCTTCTCTCTTCATAATGTGTCCAAAAAATTTCTCCTTTTTCTGACATTAGCCAACAGCTTCCTCTTCACAAAAATCTTTATTAAAGTGTTATTTGTCCAACATACCTTGGATATGCAATTTTAAGAACTCATTTGCTTCAATTCTCTTTTCCATAAACCTGGAAATATTATCCAACATTCTGATGCAAATGCAAGAACTGATATAACAATCCAAAACTCAGCTTCACATCCCCATAAAACTTTTATTTGTCAGTATCTTTTTCATTTTCAAAAATACATCTTTTGCTATTTCTATTTTCCTTTTTATTTCATAATCACATTTACCATATGATGTAATCCAGCTTTCCAGATAATTAAATTTATTCACCTGCCTTATCTATTACTTACTTCAACACTGCATAAAGGAATGTTCTTTGTAATTATCATGTGTTCTCTTTTCCCACAGTTCATCCTTAAACTCTTATTCTTGCTTTAACTAATTTTATTTGAAATGTTTTGCAGCTTCTCTTCTTTTCTGAAACAGCTTTTAAAAACTGTCATCAACATAATGCAAGCTGTTCAAATTCTGTTTGCCAATAACCAGCCCTGGTTAAGCAGAGTCAAGTGAAAAGTTGCAGCCTTGCCTTATGTCTCTCTTAATTTGGATGTAATCATTTAATTCATTTTCTATTTTTTTTTGCTGAGGTTGGTACCAACAGAGGCTTCTTGAAATTGTCACATTCTTACTATCAATGTTCATTTCTTTCAGCATTTTCATTAATTTCATATGCTTAACTCTACTGAAAAATTTAGTCAAATTAGTCAAATGAAATAAAATGTTCATTTCTATTGCCCTCTTCAATAAAACTACATTAAACTTTTGCAATTTTTGGTTTTGTTATACTTCTACCATTCATCATCAACATGTTTGTCTCATAGCTCACTGAAGTGCTGGTTTTATAGTGTTTACATTCAGTGGTTTTAGGTTTTCTGGGGAGCACAATAAAGCCCAATTTACAGAGATCTTCAGATATTTTACCATTTTCAAATATTTCATTAATAATAAACTTTTCAGTACCAAATTCTTCCAAACATTTTATT
Source organism: Tachypleus tridentatus (assembly GCF_004210375.1). Classification (NCBI taxonomy): domain Eukaryota; kingdom Metazoa; phylum Arthropoda; class Merostomata; order Xiphosura; family Limulidae; genus Tachypleus; species Tachypleus tridentatus. The sequence continues at coordinate 225,370,266 of NC_134837.1, read as the reverse complement.
ATCCTACTTCTACTTTATTTCATCCTGTAACTTTAATGGTTTTCATTCTGATGATAACTATTTATATTTCTGACAAGATAATTTCGAATCTGTCCATGTTCTACTTAAGATAGGGTTTTTTTTCACAATTTTCATGGAACAAATCTTCAATTATACTCAGTCCATCTTTTTCATACTTGTTTGTGTTGCACAGTTACATCACCATTTTTAGCTTTTATACATTACTAGCAGTACATTCTCTTTTACCTATAACATTTTTCACATTCCTATGCACTGATGTAACATCTGTACCCTTTGGGTTTTTTTCTATCTCTAAACATTTTTCATAATGCCTATTTAAACTAAACATTTATGGTTTCATGCTATAATTTGTATTCATTTTAGAAAAGAAAAAAGTATAATTTATATTTATTTCCATATTTTTTTCAGTTGTTACAAGGTCAGTGAAATTGACCAAACCCATACAAATATGTAATAGTGAAAATAACTGTTTTCTACAAAAATGTTTGATAATTATCTGGAAGTTATAATTTCACTTACAAAATTTGACAATTTTCTGATGCTTAAAAGCAATTTTAATCTTAAACTCAAAATCACTTTGCATATTGAATAGTCAACATTTTAAAAGAAAAAATGACTGATATTCTGTGTGAGAATGCTTTGTAATATTTACTGATAATCTGCAATATTTTCGTGAAACTACACATACATTTTAAATAGTTACAGTATAATTACTTTATGGTTACTTTGGGGAGGGGGGATACAGGATGAGTGGAATCCATCCAGCCACAGTAAAAAGTTTAATAAAAGTAATCTCTACAAATTATATGTTTATAGAAAATGCCATATGGATGTCTGAAATCAAGAGTTAACAGAATGTTGGTGAAACACAGGAAATACAGATGAAAAGTATGGAAATGCTAGCACAGAATTCTCAGTAATGAAACAATTCACAAAGGAATTTTTAATGCTATATGAAAACTAGCAAAAATAAATACATTGTAACAGAAATTGCATTTCCCTGAAACAGCTGTTGAGCAAAATGGCTCAAGTTCCTGGAGGCTTCATCACATCACTGGTTATAATATATTAAATTGGAGGTCATACTACAGTCTGGATGAAAATCGATTCTATTCCCAACTATCTGAGAGCATTTTTCCAGGTAAGAAAGAACCAGCAGCCAGTCATTCATTCACAGTCAAGTAAAATTAGTAGAATGGCCAGGGTGACATTTTTACAGAAATTCCAATACCCAACTTTTGTGCAAGTTTATCTTGTCATTTCGCTTTTAAATAACAATGTATAAGTAATCACAACTAAAAAATGGGACAATCTAATTAAAACAATAAATTGTTTAATAGCCATTGAATGAATTTGTAATGTTAATAGAAAAATAGTTGAATACTTGCATTTATGTAATTAAGTAATAAAAATGTTTTGTTCACTGATCTCCAAGCAATTTCTTTACTCTATGTAAATTTCCTCCAGTTGGTGATGTGTGGGACTGGCCCACAAATGTAAATATGCTGGAAATAAATTCACTCGTAACAAGTCAATGTTTTTCCCATCACAAAACCTTAGTTGGTGATGTGTGGGACTAGCCCACAAACGTAAATATGCTGGAATAAATTCACTCATAACAAGTCAATGTTCTTCCCATCACAAAACCTTAGTTGGTGATGTGTGGGACTAGCCCACAAATGTAAATATGCTAGAAATAAATTCACTCATAACAAGTCAATGTTCTTCCCATCACAAAACCTTCCATTACACATGTATTTATGCAAATTAAGTCAACTCTGACATTACACTGTTGTGTGAAGAAAAACAAACATACTGTGGTAATTAATTTCCTTTGCTGAAAACTTCAAAACTGCAATGCTGGAAACAAACATGCACATTGAGATGTTAGAATACAACAAGATATAAATAACTGCATTTTATGTAATAAGTAATGTTCTCATGCAATAATGTCTTAACTATATCATATCTGACATAAATTCATTGTTAACAAAGCCTATTGTCCAATAATAGGGTTTCATTTATGGAAGTTAAGTAAATGGTAAAGGAAATGCTGTCATACAAATTGCTAATTCCTGGTGGTTAAAAAATCTACACATAAAAATATTATTGCAGTTTGTTAAACTGGCAGTCAGCAACATAAAGCATTTCCTCTAAGCAAACCACAAACTACATATATGAAATTCTTTAAAATCAACTTGGCTTTCCTGTGTTAGTAGGAAATCTTCACACAGATATAATATGAAGGGCATCTCAGTTATGGTTTGCATCTATTAAATAAAAGATTGTTCTTATCAAGACAGGCTAAAGGTAGAGAAAAAAGAAAGGAATACACATATTCATACAGGTAACTATTTGAATTTCACTTTAATTTTGCAACTTGTACTTCACGTATCTTCATATTTTTCTTGACACAACTTGCTATACCAGACAGGAAAAGAAGATAGAAATGTATACAGAGCAAATGTACATCTCTGTAATAGAAGAATGGAAAATACACATACAAAATGCATAGAGGGTCTGTCACATATTTGAGACATGAGTGTTCACAGCTTCACACATGTTACTTTACATAGGGTACACCTATCTAGGTGAGATTATGCTCTTCAAGTTACCCTATAGTTTGCTGGCAAGTAGTGCTTTCTGCACCAAAAATTTATTATGTATTTAAAAACAAAAATAATGCACTTCTTTTTCTTCTTTACTCTGGAGAGCAGTCACAAGACAACTGTCTGCAGGCAGTGAAGGGTGATATAGATGTGGGACATTGTGAGCTCGAGTACCCACACCTCACTTTCCTAATTTCTATTCCTTTATTCCATTATTTAATTATTCTTTATGTAAGACTGGTAAACAGGGATTAAGACTGACAGTCAGTGTATCCACACCACAATGTGAGTCCTACTTCTGAAGTTACCTCCAAAACCTAGGGAACATTTTATATCCCACAATATAGCCTGTACCGTGGGGATCCTTTCAATTGGAGCAGAGTTTCTTTAATTTTTGTTTATAACAAATTATATATATTCAAGAATACACAAGTAACAAATGTACTATCAGAGTTTTATTTTCTGATGCTTTGAATAATTTAAATTTTAGTAACAACAATGATGTGCATGTATACATCCTGTTTCAATGGGCATTTCCCTACACCAACATTTCATTGCAGCTGACTATTATGTTCCAATTTTTTATCTTTATGAATAACAAATGAAATGTTTAAGCAAAATTTTATTATGATGTCTTTCATAATTTTTCTGTTACAACTGAAAAACAATAAACTAACCTTACCTTCAGGAGCTCTGGATAAGAAACAGAATCCTTTCGTTCAGTTGCCAAGCGGTGAACAATGTGGCTTTTCTCGTGCACATTTCCTTTTAGAAGATGTGCCATTGCAGCTACAAAAGAACGATAATTGACAATTCTGTTATGAGACTCAGATGTATTTAATACATTGGCCATTTCATCATGTAGTCTTTCAATCATAACAGCAGGAAGAAATGGCTCCAGGTGGCGTTGAAAATTCATTAAACCAAAATTTCAGAAATTTGTAGTAGAATTCATCTTATGAAGTTTTGCCACTGTTTAATATACATTTTAGTACATCTAAATAACTGCTCATTGATGTTAAAGATTATACACATGAACAAATACATATTCACATGTATATACAAAAACACTATTATGACAGTCAAGAAATCATGCAACATCAAAAAAAAAAGAATGTTAAAAACAGCAAACACAAACCTGTGATTATAGGTGTGTGTACGCGTAACCCTTAGCATGCAGACAGGTCTAAATGCATGTCACAATATTCTAGTGAGAGTTACATACAAAATGTAATAAAACAACTTAGTCATCATGATATATGAACAAACTTAACATCAAACCATGGATAATAAATCAAATATTTAATCTTATACAAGGTTTAAGTACTTAGTTGTGTAAGAAAGCATTTAAAATCAATCTAAAATTCCCCTAGTTTCAAAATTGGGATATTTATTCTTGAGCAATCTCTTTCTGTATTTTTTTGCCCATCCCCTAGAACACTACAAAATACAACAATATATTCCCTACAATTTTGTCATTGATATTCTGATCTATATTTTTATGTTCTTCAATATTATGGGGCTAAAAGCAATCAAAGAAAATTCAGAAATCACCTCTCACACCTACCTCCGAGTTATTCTAATTTACAATCTCAAACAAATTTTTTTTCAAGGTCAGCTCCCATTAAATTTATAACTAATAGAAAGCCTAGCTTTCAACCAATTCACTGCCATAATCATCACATCATGTGAGCTTACAGGTAATTGACAAGTTGGTTTAATGTGAGAAAAAATTTCCCATGAGAACACATTGGGAATAATAATTGAATTTCTAACTGCTCAATTCATATGATTAGAGATGCTCAAGTTCTGGTATCAACAACTTGGTACTGCAGGTACGATTGCATATCCTGGTGCACACTCAGGAGGAGAGTCCTCCTTGATTCAACACTCCAGCAACTAAGAACTTTTAAGTGGCAAGGACTTCCATACTACACGAAAATAAGGAAAGGAATAATGTGATGGAGAGTCTGTAGGACTACAGCACCAAAGACAATATTATGGGTAATAATGATACCCAATACAGAAAAGCAAAACAATCACGTTGATGTAGTGCATCATCCAACACCTGGCAGTCTCTGGAACCATACATCAGGTTGAGCATGGATCTCTGTTTTGTTCATATTAATTCATAAGTGTATGATCAGGAATAAACATATTTAAGAAGCAAAACAGCATGAGGTTCACTTTCAAAGTTCCAGCAGAACACCCCATCTCAACAGTGGTTGTAAAGTGATCTTGTGACAAGTTTACTCTTTTTTTTCTATATCTTATACTGATACATAGAGGACTTATTGGAAAAGGGTCAATTAACCAACATCTGGTGGCTTCTGAAATCGTATATAACAGATTTTTTACTAGGAAGAATCTCAACATCATAATCATTTAATTTATTCACAGATTGTACAATGCACCTTTAAGACTAAGTATACCTGATCACACAATACTTGCCACAGAGTTGGATCAAAATATGAGATAAAGATCCTTGCAAAGAAAATGAAAAATGAATGGAGTACTTACTACCAAAGACAAACAGCTACAGCATTGATGATGTCCCCCAAATGAAAACGGAAATATGCAGCCAGGGGCATGGTAAAATGATGAAACTGATTAGAATAAAATACAAAATTGTAGTAATCATCAGGAGAAAGGAAAGAAACTATCAGGTGAATGAACTGGCAAATGTATTCTAGAAAGGTAATGGAAAAAGGTCATGAGAGAAGTGAGGATTTTACAGAAGAAATAAATGACCTGAGAAATACAGAAGAGAGCAGTATGTCACACATCCTCAAAAGATCTCAGATCTGACAAAGGAGGTGGTGGGCTCAAAATATTCAAGAAAGACAGCGATAGAACATAAATTAAAGATAAGTAAAAAATAATATTCAAAAAATTAGAAATTTTTAGAAAGCCTTTTCATGATAATTATAAATAAAAAAGTAGACAATGAATATTTTAATTCATTCTAATTTTATTTTTTGTTCTTCACTGAAAAATTCCAAGTGCATAATACTCTTTTCATCACAATCCATAGGAGGGATTATTTTATGTGTTCCTTTTTAATGACCATAAAATATGAAATATTTATAATTCCACTAAAAGAATGGCAAAAAAGAGATAGAAATATAATATAATCATTTGACTATTATTATTTAAATCATATTATGCACTACTGGTGGTATATTATATCCTGTCTTTACCCATTCAAATTTTGGCTGTCATGTACCACCAGTTGGTTTAGTGTTTTATGGCGCAAAGCAACTAAGCCATTGCCAATCATTTGGTAAAAGTTTAAAATTCAAGTAAAATTATTAAAATTCACAAAAACAAATTAAGGTAAAACAAAAAGTTTAATTTTTTTGAATTAAAAAACATAAATAGCATTAAATCAATTTTTAGATCTAGTTTACAGCAGTAAGAGAAAAACTACAGTAATACAAGTTGTAAAGGATTTTTGGTAGCAGAATTGTAATTATCGTAACTTGCCAGGATGACTGATGGGTAACTTCAAAAATCAGCATTAGTCACCTGAAGTTGGCCTTTGCAGTCCTGGTTTCTAGTTATTTGACGTTACAGCCATTTTATAATTTCAAATTGAACTAGATGAACTTTAATTCTTAAAAGGGAATCACATTATAAAAAGGTTTAATTTATAAATTGAAAATGTAAATAGCATTAAAAAGATTAATGACCTTTAAAAAACTAAAAACAATTGTAAGGTGGACTCTCAATGACAGTAAGACAGTAAAATGTGGCTTATTGTGACCTGAGTGTCACACAGAAAACACATTGGTGCAACTGTTCCAGATAAAAGAAAACAATGAGTTAAAAAACTGTGATCAATGCTTAGTCTAGTTAGGACAACTTCCACTTTCCAATCCTCACTGAAGCAAGATGGCTAAAGTCCAATAGAGGGTTTTATTTGGAAAAGCTTGTTTTCACGTTGCTCACTGCAAGTCGAATGCCAAGTTGCATGGAGCTGAGCCTTGAATACAAAACTATAGTCCAAGTACAGAACAGGCATAGTCGTGATAGTGGCAGAGCAGACAGATTTAGCTGAGGTGTCAGTCAGCCTGTTCCCACAAATACCAACGTGGACTGGTATCCAGAGAAACTGGATGGTAGATGTTAAAGAAAAATGGGACAGTCAGTTTTGAATATTGGCGAGAACAGGGTGAGAACTAACATGAAGCAATTCCAGGGACAGTAGAGAACTAAGAGAGTCAGTACAAATAGTACAATTTGAGTACTGCTTAGCTTCTATGTGATCCAGGGCAAGAAGAATGCCATACAGTTCAGCAATGAATGCAGAAGCTGTAGAGGGGATTCTGTGCACAACCACCAAGCCACAACAAGCCATGGCAGAGCCCACATAGTCACCTGATTTCGAACCATCTGTATAAATAGGAATGAAAGGATGGTTTGAAAGATATTCAGCAAATAACAGACAGTATTTCCCATCAGGAGTGTCTGCTTTTCTCAGATGACTTGAAGACAGGTCACATTTGGGGACTGTAATAAGTCATGGTGGGATGGGCTGACCAGTGGATACAGCAATATTATCCAAGGATAGATCCAATTCATCCAAGCGTGCCTGGATAAGAAGGCCAAAAGGAACAATGGCAGATCATCCATTCTGAAAAAGCATGGCCCACTGAGGAAGAAAAACACAACCCCGGATGGAATGCTGTGGTAAGGATTGAAGTTTTGAAGTATACAGTAAAGACAGTTGCAAATGGCAGAGGTGTAGAGTAGGTTCAAGAGACTCTGGGTATAAGCTCTGGACTGGGGAAGTGTGGAAAGCCCCAGTGCAGAGACGAAGTCCCTCGTGATGAATGGGGTCCAGCATCTTCAAAGCCATGGCCCTGGCAGAGCCATAGACCAGTGACCCATAGTCTAGTTTTGATCAAGTAAGAGCACAACATATCTTTAGTACAGAACATGGATCTGCTCCCCAAGTGGTGGAAGAGAGGACATGGAGGATGTTCAGTGCTCTTGTACATTTGACTCATAGCTGCTTGATGTGTAGTATAAAGGTCAGCTTCTGGTCAAAGATAAACCCCAAGAACTTTGTCTCAGGGACCACAGGTAGCACAATTTCACCGATATGGAGTTCAAGATCAGGGTGAATATCCTGTTGGAAGCAAAAGTGCATGCAAAAGGTTTTAGAAAGAGAGAGAAGTTAAAACCTTTTGCTGTGGTCCACTTCAGTAAACGATCAAGGGCATTCTGTAGGTGTCCCTCAATATACTTCATGTTCAATGACTGACGAAACGTGAAAGTCATCGACATAGAGGCCATTTGCAACAGTAAGAGGGAATTGTTCAGTGATGGCATTAATATTTATACTGAAAAGTGTGACACTCAAAACACAGCCCTGAGTGACTTCATGTTCCTGTAGAAAAGAACAGGAAAGAGTCAAACCCACACAACTTGGAATCACCTGTCCATTAAAAAATGTTTAATAAAAATGGGTAAATGACCAAGTAACCCATAAAAATGAAGGTCTCACAAAATGCCAAACTTCCAAGAAGGATCATAAGCCATCTCAAGGTGAAAAAATATTGATACAAGACGTTATTTGAGAAAGGCTTCTCTGATTGACGTTTCAATTTGAATCAGGTGGTCCACAATGGAGTGCTGTTGTCAGAACCCACACTGGGTGGGTGAGAGGAGGTTATTTGATTTGAGGAACCCAACAAGACATGTATTAACCATCCTCTCTGAGGTCTCACAGAGACAGCTTGTCAAAGCAATTAAACAGCAGTTTGAAGAAATCTCGGGATCCTTTCCAGGCTCAGATAAAGGTAGGACAATAGCCCAATGCCAGGTATCAGAAAAACATTCTCTTGCCAGATCTGGTTAAAAACAATTAGAAGAATAGCAAGAGAAGCATGAGATAGATGGTGCAGCATTTCATAGTGTACATCATCAGGTCCAACAGATGTACTGCCAGACCAATGAATGGCCAATTTGAGTTCCACCAGTGTAAAGGAACAATTATAGTCATAGAGACAATCAGCTTGAAAGGAAAGAGGTGAGTGCTCTTCCTGAGTCTTGATGGCTAAGAATGTGAAGAACAAAGTAGAAGTGCTAGATACCCAGCAAAAGCTTTCACCTAGAATATTGGCAATGTTCCAGGTATCAGCTACTTCCTGGCCATCAGAGAGCAAGATTGAGAGGGTAACAGAATTATACTACCCACTGACCTTTCAAATCTTGTCCCATATGACTTTGGAACTGATGATAAAAGATATGGTGGTTGTGAACTTAATCCAAAATTCCTTCTGGCTTTGACATCTTACCCAACAAGAATGTGCCCATGCCTGCTGGAAAGCGATGTGGTTCAAGAGTGTGAAATACCTACGAAACGTATTCCAGGCCTGTTTTTGAGCCTTCCATGTGGCAGGCAGAATTCCACCACGGATAAAGATATCATGGAAAACATCTTGAGGTTTTAGAAATACATTGAGCAGCTGCCTGTATAATAAAGTCAGTTACTGCTGTCATGCAGTCATCTACTGATGGTTTACAGATGATGGGAAGATCAAGTTCTGCAAAAGCAGTGAAAGAGAGCCAGTTGGCTTGATCCACCTTCCATCGGGGCACATGGGTCAAGTGGCATCAACCATTGCCAGTCTCTCTCAAAATTATAGGAAAATGATCAGTGCCACAGTCAACCCTCTATGAATAGTGAAGGGGAGCAAATTGACATATCAATAGCAGTAAAGAACTGACTAGGTGCATGAAAATAAGTATAAGAACCACTATTGAAAAGAGAAGGATTGTGGTGTGAGAGCATACACTCTACAGAGCAACCCCTCCCATCGATATCAGTACCTTTTTAGAGGGGATTATACCCATTAAAGTCTCCCAGGATTATAAAGAGAGATGGCAACTGTTCAATGACAGCATCAAGGTCTGATTAACAATGGGCCTTTTCAGAAGACAGGTAGAGAGAATAAACAGTGATGGTATGACCAAAGGAAACATGGATGGCTACGGCCTCCAAGGGTGTGTCTAGTGGTACATGCTGATCAACCAATGACCCCCCTCCATGCACTTCTCCATCACACAGCCCATCATTTCTGTACAGAGAAAACTGCTGTAAGGTGACTGTACTAGCAGGTTTCAGAAATGTTTCCTGTAAGAAAACACATGCAAGATGGTAGAAAGCAATCAATGCTTTGATGTCATCCAGATTACAATGTAAACCTCATCAGTTCCGTTGTATCAAGGTGGCCATTTTTATTTATGTGTAGGTGAATTGGGTAGAGAGCCCTTGTTTTTGACCACATCTTTTTTCTTTATTTTTTTTAATCAAAGGAGGTCTATTGACCTCTATGGATCCTGCCCTGGGTTGATTGAACAGGTCTTTGTTGTTGGAAGAGGATTTTATTGAATGAGGACGTGAACAAATGATCATTTTGCATCTTGGATTGGGAGAAGATGTACCTAAGGAAATGCCCATACTCAGAACCAAAGGAAATGTATCTTGGAGTTTGCTGGAATGAATGTTAGGGACAGAAATTGGTGTTTAAGTTGATTCATCAACTTTTGGAACCATGGAGGTCAAATGACTTTTCATATGGTTTAAAAACAATTATTTTGGAGGCACAGAGAGACCCTTTTGCACTCCTACTGTAATAGTGGAATGAAATGCAGCAGCATACATCCGAGGTAGAGTGGCAGACAGCAACTTCGAGCTTCAGGGTAAGTAATGTTTTGAATCATCTTCAAATGCTGCACCTCTTTTACTTCTAACCATTTAGGGCAAGAATGAAAGTTGGATGGGTGAGAGCCATTGTAACTGATGCAGTGAGGGTCCATTTCACACTGATGAACATTGTTGTCCTTGCCACTGCAATGAGCACACATAAAGGAACCATGACATGATGTATTTGAGTGACTGAACCACTGACACTAGAAACATCTGAGAGGCTTTGGAATGTATGGCCGTACCTTGCAATTAAGATAACCTGTCTTGATGGTGGCAGGTGGACACTATAATGTAAATGTTAAGATGAGAACATTTATCAAAATCATAATTCCATCTTTGTGAGGAGATATTCCTCACTGCAAAAACTCCTTGGGTGGAGAAACCAGCAAGAATATCCGACTCAGGGATGGTCTTCAAATCCCTCTCAACAATAACTTCTCATGACAAATTCAAAGTAGCATGGGGCATAACCTCAATAGGTGTATCCCCAATCACCTTTGAATGTAATTGGAGTTCACTGTGTTTAGATGTGGATGTTTCAACCAATATGTCACCAGAGCAAAGCTTTTTGACTGACTTTGGAGAGTTAGCAAGTCCCTCTAGTCCCTTCTGGAAAAAAAGGGAGACATTTGCCCTAAAGGTTTGTCTGAAAGAGAATGTAATATAAGAAAATGAGGTACAGATGTTACAAATGTTGAAGATTGCTGCTTAGAATCTTCAAGATGTGGTCGTTTACCTATGGACTGTTTTTCACTATTTTATTGAAGTTTTTATTTGGAGGATATATAATAAAAAAAAAGAATGTTTCAGTGCCCACTGACTCCATCCATCATGAAGCCCTATGAAGGAAAACACTACAATGCCAAACAAGGACATGCAGCAACACCAGGGTTTCATGAGCACTATACCCAAACACAAGCATCAGATACAATATCCACAACATCTTTTGAGAACATCTAACACTGGTACTTGGTTGACCTTAGCCTAATTGAACCAGCCGACTGACCTTGGGGGGCCACCCCAAGGCCGCCCATCTACAGGAATTCAAGGCCAAAGTGGTGTGTCAGGGTTGGAACCCTCAACCACCAGGATCCTCTCCACCCCTTCATGGGTTACCACACACAGCAAACATGTGGGTGGATGTTTAGATCCTAGAGAAGGTAAACTGAAAGATCAGAACCTTTCCTGGGAAGTCCCTTCACCATGTTCAGGAATCCACACCGAAGAGACAGAAAATGAAAAATAAAGTATAAATGTTTACCTTAAAACAATTGATATCCTTTTAAGAGGCTCTAGAGATTATGCAAATGAAATATAAAAATTATGACATGAAGAAAAGTATTTGTATACCAAAAGTAAAAATCACCTTGCACTTGATTTGTTAATAGTTTGAATGAGTAACTGCAATAGAAAAATAACAGTCTTAGTACAAACAATTTCAAAACTGCCATTATTTGTGTCCAAGATATTTGTAATCTTTATCAAAATCTTACCCATTTCTGGGTGGATATGTTAAGAAATCTCAAGAGACTTGTACTCCGTAAATTATATAAGCCCAGTGTGAAAGGATTAAAGCAAAATCAAATAAAAGTTGAAAAGTCACAAATCTCAGCAAACTCAAAACATGGTAGTTCACAACAGAGCTAGGATAAAAATAAGAATTCATGATCATAAACATAAAAGGAATTGTTCATGAGGGTGCACTGTACTCCTACTGATGGAGGGTTATGCTGCTTGATTAACTCTTCAAGCAGTCGTGTAAGTTTATGTGAAATTAGGTGGGAATTTTCACAAGGTTGGTAGCTTTCAAGTCTCTGACAGTTCATATTAACTCAAGGGGAAAGAAGCTATTGTGTGTGAAGAGATGAATATTTATTTTGGAATTAAACAAGCCTTGATCTCTTCTAGTCTTCCATTATTGCAATGAATTTACAGCTTACATTTATAATGCTTTGTTTTTAGTCTTTTTTCAGCCAACATGGCTTTTCACTTGCATCCAAGTTTGTTTTTAATCTGAGGAACATGCCTGTCTTGAATATTTAAAAATTTATTATAAAAATTCTCCCCATGTTGATTTGTATTTCCAACTTATTCAATTACCCATTTCACAGCACACAATTCTTGTCTCATCTTTCAAGCATTTGTTTTTTGAAATTTGAAACCAAAATCTAATAATTCAAAATCTCCATATGTGATAAAACATTAAATCTAATTGCACAATGATCATTTTCAATCAAATGTTTCCTAATGTCTACTCTACCATCTAATTATTTATTAGAAGTTAACATTCATAATATGTTCCATAATCAGTTGTTAAAGGAAGCCATACTAACAGTTTCTAAACACCTGTCTCCCTCATCATTTGACTGCCACTTCCTGAAAATGAAATGTCCAATAATTATAATCTCATTAACAACTGAATATTTCATATCTCTAGAGTTTCTCATTAATTTCAGTTTCATGTGCTGGTCTTTAACAAATTTCAACTAAAAGCCTTCTCCCCATACAACTACTAACAGAAACCAAAACATGAAATTTGCTGTTTCTGCTAGTGTTCACTGCCTTTTATTTGAAATATTGTACATCAAAGATGCCTCTTAGTGATAGAAATGGTATTTTCTATAATTTAAAGAAGTTAAGATTAAAAAGAGAATCAGGTTCTGAACACAGATAGTTGTCAGAGTAGCTAGGTATAGAAGTTGTCTGCTCTTGAATGCCAATTTTATTGATATTGCAAAAAATCTTTTTTCTAGATCATTATAGCTGACAACTCATGGAAAAAATCAGCAATATCTAATGCAACCAAAATGGCTGTCATAGAATAGCCATGGATGTCATTGGTTGGTTCCCAGAGATGGAACAAAGTTATGTGTACATGTTATGGTCAGTGGCTACTCCACGACATGAGCTAAGGATTATCTATTGGTTATTTCATGGTTGATACACTGGGTGTATGGTTTGGAGCACAAGTTATGTACAGTGTTGTGTGTGAGGATGATTAATTTATCACCTCCAGTATAATGATTAAGTTGGATGAATGATACAGACTATCAAATATATTCTTGCAAAATTTGTTAATCCCAATCAAACCAACTAAAATGAACACTTACCCCTACATCATGATGATATGCTGCAATTTTAAACAGAGGTCAACACTACATGTAATGTGTGTATAAAAACCTTTACCACCAGTCTAACTTCTAAATTCTGTTTAAAGTTTCACGTTTAGTAAAGGGTTTGTTTTCTGTTTTATTTTTTTTAATTTTGCACAAAGCTACTCGAGGGCTATCTGCGCTAGCCGTCCCTAATTTAGCAGTGTAAGACTAGAGGGAAAGCAGCTAGTCATCACCACCCACTGCCAACTCTTGGGCTACTCTTTTACCAACGAATAGTGGGATTGACTGTCACATTATAATGCCCCCACAGCTGGGAAGGTGAGCATATTTGGTGCAACTGGGATTCGAACCCGCGACCCTCATATTCCGAGTCAAATGCCTTAACACGCTTAGCCATACCAGGCCATTTAGTAAAGGAACTTAAGGTAAAGATGTTAATTTATAAATATAGTTATAAAAGGTATTGTGCAAAAGTGTCAGGACAAAGTTAAAAATTAGATTATAATGGAAGACAAATGAAACATCAAAATTCAATAAATCTTCATATTTGGAACAACAGAAACTCAGTGGAAGTGTTTGAGTTCAGCAAACAGTTAATATTTTTCACTCTAAGTGTCTAATACACTCCCATAAAGTTTCTTTAGAAGTAATGTTTAATTTGTGATGTTTTAGATCTATTAAATCCCAGATCTACTCAGTTGAGTTAAGACTGAAGCTCTGTGGGGGCCACTGCATAATTTTAATGACTATCAGCTTCTTTCTTAACTAAGTATTTTATGAATAGGTTCAATAAATATTTGGGATCATTATCTTCTTGGTAGTAGAATCATTTACCAATAGTATGAAAACCACTGGATGTATCATAACAGATCAGTATCTAATGGTACTTGCACTTGTCCATTATTTCATCTATTTTGCAAATATCTCCTGCCATCTCAGCAAAAAGAAACACTCCTAAAACATCAAACTGCTTCCCCCATGCTTCATAGTAGGTTCTATGCATCAAGGTAAGTGTCCATCATCTTTCTTCTGCTGGATGTACATATAACCTATGCATTAAATTTAAAACTTGGACTCATCTGTCCATAATACACTTTTCCAATTATAAACAGTCCAGTTTTATGTACTTTTTAGAAAATTTCAATCTGTTGACAATATTTAATAATTGAAATAAAGGTTTTTAATTAATACACAACCAAATGTTTCATTCTCTTCAAGTCTTCTGGAAACTTTTCTGTCATTTAGTACAAGAACATATATGTCATGCTTAAGAACAGTGGCAGACTTCCTTCCATCCTAATGACTGTATAAATAAAGATATTTAATATCAGTATCATCAAGTTTAGTTATGCCTCTTCCTATCCTATTTTCAAATTTATCTATCTCAGTCTTACAATCTAGGATGTACTTAATGTTTGCAGAGCACTTTCAGTCTGAAGCAATTTATTGGAATCCATCCAGTATCACATGAAGCTTTTATTCAAATTCTTTGCTCTACTAACAATTCTCTACACTTTTATGAGCTGTGAATTACAATAAAAATTAATATATAGTGTTAAATACTATTTTTATCAAAGTTTATTTGTAAAGTGGAATTAAACTGATTTCTTCTAGCATATACCAGTACCATATGCTAGATCCTTGCTAGCTTCTTTCTATATTGTTAAGACACTAAATGAGATACCACGAAAATTATTTCAGATCCTAAATTTGATCAGTATGTTCATTCATACCTTGGTACAAGTACACTAGAATTCTAATGCATGATACGAATTCTCAATCTGGCTCATTCTACTGATCAACAAGCACTACCACAGTGTTAAAATTTACATCTGTAATGGCATGGAAAAATTAGCCCCATAAAACAGAAATAACAATATATATATTGGTACTCCACAATCAAACTGTACAGATGAAATTAAATAAGCAAAATCACAAGGAAAGACTGCATTAAAAACAGCAAATCCAAATCTTTGACTAATTATACAAGTTTGTAACAATTTAAAAACAAGACAAGACAAGAATAAATTAAACAAAAATAAATAATGTTATTAACACTATTTATCCAGCAGAATTAGAAATTGAAAATACTTCAATATCTAGTACAGAAGTACATTATTTAGATTTAGAAATTAAGATAACTGATAAGGATATCAATATATTTTCGATAAAAGAAAATATATTGCCTTTCCAATTTATGGTTTACCCTCTTTTAATAGTAATGTACCACACTCTTGCATTACAAACATTATAATTTTGCAAGTATCAAAGAGCACTCCTTCCACAAAATTTGACTGCTACCTCTTCAGATATTGTAAAATGTGTAATAAATTAACAATATTTTATCAGTAATGTTGAAATACTGATAGAAATGTTAAAAGTTAATATATTTAATAAAGAAACTTTATATAAAATTATTAAACTATTCTGTAACAAATATAAGAATGTATTCAATGAATATAAAAAATAAAAATTAGAGAATTTTTACTTAAAATTTCTAAACTACAGGGTGTTTGGAAAGTCACTGTGCACTTATATTTATTAACAGACATGTTTCAATATAGAATAAAGGAGGTAAATAAGAATGACAATTATAAACAATGTTGAAAGTCACCCCCCTTGGCATCAATACAGGCTTGGATCCTTCTTATTTTGTTTCTAAACACCACTATCAGTTGCTGGTTTGAAACAGACTGAATAAAATATGATTACAAAACTGCACAGTGACTTTCCAAACACCCTGTATTTGTAGTCATGAATAAGGTCATTTACAAATTGGTACTTTATGTAGATGTACATCTTGCCACGTATAAAGGCTTGTTTAGAACATGATAGTCACAGTAGACTTGTTGAATGGGTGGTGGTTGAGAGCTATACTAGTTTGATTGGATAACTGAATGGGATGCTTGGTGCTGGTATAGTACGTTTGCTATGCTGTCATTTAGTGCCTTTCTACCATATTGGGGGCTGGAATGCTAACTTCAAGAAGTAAGTTTTCAACTTGCCTCCAACTGTTAGTACCTTATTTCCTAATTTTCTTTTTCTTATTTTTATTTCAATTAATTTCTTTTTCTTCTTTACTTGGGAGAGCAATTACCTTTCACAACTGTCTGCAGGCAATGAAGGGCAATATAAATGTGGGACGTTATGGGCTTGAGTACCTACATTTTGACCTCCTAATTTCTATTTCTATATCTGTTGCTACTCTTATTTCTTATGTGAGACTGGCAAACAGAGGTTAAGACTGATAGAGAGCGTATCCCCACAGCAACACGGGTCCTATTTCCACAGTCATCTCCAAAACCTGGGATACATTTTACAATCTCACATTACAGTTCGTACCATAGAACCTTGTTAATTAGTACAGTTTCTTTGTTTAATTTATTCTTGTTTCAGCTTGTTTTTTAAGTTATACCAAACTTATATATGTACATATTAATTAATGTGTATGTGTTATGGTGATATACTATGAGGCATTATAAACATAACAGTTTATATTGAGGTTTGTTGTTAATGATAGTTATTTACGAAATGTGAATTTATTTAAAATTATTTCAATACAAAAACAGTTTTGAAAGAAAGAAATATATGCAATTGAGTATTAAGTGGAAGATGTAATAAGTAAACAATCAAACATTTCAGAAAAAGTGATATATAAAGCAATGCAAGAAAAATTAGGACAACTTAAAAATAAAATTCCATTATGATTTGCATTGTATGAACTACCAGAAACACCACCCTACAGGCAGCTGTTTGTGTAGTAATTACTAACTGCAATACTAGTACAACATTAAAAAAAAAAAAAAGGTTTAGGAGAAGGGAACACATTGAAAAAAAAGGATTTTTCTTAGAAGTACTGCAAGGAAAAAATGTTCAGAACATTGATATAACTGCAACCTCTTTATACTTTAAAAGTAGTATTCTTTATAGATAAAAATAAGTTTAAGAATTCCATTTCTTTAGCACTATATTTTCAAATTACATCAATATAGATATAATCAAACCCTAACATACAGTCCAAGTGAAAGTCGTGTTCTTGTGAGAAGAGTACTTCTATTTAAAATTGTATCCAATTATAAATAAATGTTTGCTGCACACAATTTATTTTACTAATTATGTGAATCTTGAACACCTAGAATTTTCATATTTTATGATTTTTTGTTTCTGGTGTTCAATAGATGGTGAAAGTTTTAGTTATCCAATATAGTAAGATATATATAATGTAAAGGATTTTACCTAACAAATATTTTTATTTATAGTTTTGGTTTATCAATGTTTTTAAGGATTTTTGTTTATGGTGCTATTCAGTAGATGGGGACACATTGCAATTATTATTTCATTTACATACATAGATTTGAACCTCTAATTAAAAAATAAATTTTTATTGTAAGAAGAGTGAATGTCCTCCATTATTAATGTCACTGAGCATTTATTACCTTCAATGTAAGTTAGTGTTAACTGCATTCATAGATGGTGCCATATCCTTATACTAAAAATATTTTTTCTATATCACAACAGACACACAGTGTGGGGGTAAGAGCAGACAAAGCATGTATCTCAGAGAGTGAACTAGCACTCTCTATGGATAATTGTAATGAAAACATTTGACTGCCACTGAAATAATACAAAAGCTCAGCTGAAGTTTCCACTTCAACTGCCACCATAAGGCTGATACAACCTTCTCGAGTTATGCCAACTTCCAACTTTGAACCAGGACCTTTTAACTTCAGTCCTTAAAATACTCCTGCAGCCATTACTATCAATTAATTAATCACATGAAACCCTGTGGGAGGACATTAAGAGGTGGGTGTTATAAGCTAGTATCAAAGAGCACTCCTACTGCTACAAAATTTGGCTGCTATCTCTTCATAAATTCACTTTGACCACAGCATAAGGTATACCACATTTTAAGTATATATATATATTGAGTTATTAAAACTTATACAAAATATTTGACGAGGTAATAATGAATAATGTAATAACATGTTATAAATAAATTGTATGAAAATTAGAATATTTATGTTACTTATCAGAGCTTTCACCTACACAGTTTTTAAATTCATAACCTGGACAAAAGCTTGTATATTATATTTTGTAAAATTTATTTTGAAATTGTTGCTAAACTTTCAAACTAGTAAATTTATATTTCAATACTAAAACAATGTATCATCAATATATTGTTACTTTCTTTTTTTCCTACACAGTATATAACTTTAATTTGTCTTGCTACATAGTCTGTAAACTAGTCTTTCAGCACTAAAGCAGTCATTCAAATTGATACAACTGCTTCAATATCACTGTGGAGGTTGTAAATATTTAGTGGCTCTATGTAGCTTAATAAAATGACAACTCTACTTTTAGGCTTAATAGTTTTGTCCTTGATGCAGTGGTCAGCAAAGTTTAATGGTGCATAACAAAAATATGACTAGTCACTTATATTTAATGCTAAACACACTCAGTGGTTCAACTACTATACATACAAGATGCAAAGTAAATGGAGAAGATTCATGTGATTGTGATGTACAAAGTTGAGATGTCTGACTTTCACAATGTTGCAGAAGTAAAAATTTTGGGGAGAGGTTTGCAATGTTTCTTAAACAATTGAGAAATACAATTCCTGATGGAAAATAAAGTATATATAATTTTTGGCCTGAATGTGTTTGAGTTTTTATATATTTCAAAGCGTCCATGCTCTTTAGCACAAAAATTGCAATAATGATCCACATCTAGAAAGTACTTAAATCATTACCATATTAATACCTTAAAGATCTTTAATGACTGTGACTAAACTTGAGATGCATAATAAATTGTTTTGAATTGTTCAATAAAATCATTATTCTTTTTGTCAAAACCTTACACCAGGGTCAATGAAGTAAACTTCTACTGCATATTTAGATTAAAATAAAAAGTTATTCATTAAAAATTATAACACACCATAACATATTCAAACAAAGACAAGATTAGATCTCCAATACTGTTTTCTCTTGAAAAAAAGATGGAATATTGGGAATCTGAGTTATTTACGACTGTTAAAGGAACTGATAATGTTGATACCTTATCTTTATTTGTAATTATAATTAATGGTGAGAATGGTTGAACTAGGGGATACAAATATAAATTTTGAAAGGATAGGAAATATCTTCAGCTACAACGGTCTTACTTTCTAATAGGGTTAGCCTCTATAATGTAGATGCAGTGAACTTAGTATTTAATTAAGGGAGATTAAGGGAAGAATTAATAAATACTTAAATAAAGGTTGGTTTAAAGTTTTTTGTTGTTTTTAATATTTGATTTTACAGTTTAGTTTAGTAGATGGGACAGCCTAGGTGACCAGAAGGTTCCTTAGTGTCCTTAAATTATGTCTTAATATGTTTCAAGTACACACAAGTATAAAATTTAAAATCCCAACAAATTGTCTTCCTATATGTCATCTTCACTGACTCTAGCTACAAAAACCAATGGAAGTTCACCTAAATGTTGAAATTACAAACAAGTGTTCCACACTCATTATTTTGAAAAACATATTTTTTCATTTGTCATTTACTTTAATAGTAATGCATCACTAAAGAAGAATTTACCATCACCGAGTTACCATACTTCAATTACGTGTTCAAAAGAAAATTGCAATAATTTTTTTAAAGAAAGATTCACAACAATTCTGTATGACTGATGTAACATAGATGTAACACAAATTGCTGTTAGGCTACAATTACAAATTACAATCACTATTAAAAATATAATGATATCATTGGGAATGATAAGGCTTGAATCTAATGATCATGTGATGGCTAGGTTATTAAATTCTGCTTTTTCTTTGGTTTTTAACAATGAATCATTTTTAATCACTTAACAAAGTTTAGAATTAAATGGATAATCAACATGGTTTCACTAGTGGAAAATCATGCCTTACAAATCTTTTGACATTCTCTGAAATAGTTACTGTTTACGTAAACAAAGATAAGTGCGTAGATTTGACATATACGGATTTCCAAAAACCCTTTGGCAAGGTGTGGCATACAAGGTTTATTAAAAAATAAAAAAAGGCCTAGGCTGGATTGAAGAAAGCAGAGCATTGGTACAAACACAGTTCAATCAAACTAGTTTAGTGTCACAAGCATGATATCTCAGAGCTCTGTCTTAGAAACTCTGCTCTTTTTGATTTACATCACCAGTGTAGATGAAGAAATGGTTAATAAATTATTTAGACTTGCTAATATTAACTATAATGCTACTGATTCAGATCATTTCGTGAATTGGGCAAATAAATGGCAAGTGGGTTTTAATTATGATAAATGCAAAATAATGCACATGGGTTATCCATAATTTAAAGGAGTATTATTTGGATGGTTGTAACCTTAATGAATAGTTGATCAGTCTTTTAAGTCATTCAAGCAGAGAGCTATTGCTAGTGGTAAGTCAAATAGGATTTTAGGTTGAATGTAGAAAAATACTGAATACATGTCTTAAGAGGTTATAATTTCTTTGTATAGCTCCTTACCTTAGGAAGGACATTAAATTTTTGGAAAGTGTTGAGAGGAAGGTTACTAGAAACAGAATGGTACGTGGAATAGAAGGATTATCACATGAGAAGAGATTAAGATCTCCAAAATTATTTTCTCCTGAAAATAGAAGTTAGAGGGGATCTGATTAAGGTATTTAAGACTGTAAAAGGAATTGATAGCACTGATGCATCATCTTTTTTCATACCCAACAGTGAGAACAGTATAACTAGGGAACACAAATATACATTTTGGCAATGTAGGAATCATCTTTAGGTAACACAGCTTTATTTTTCTAACAGGGTGATTGGCATCTTGAATGGGATGTCTTCAAGTCTTGGGAGGCAGTAAATTTAAATAAGTTTGAGAGGAAGCTTGACAACTATATGAATGATAAGGGTTGGCCTTAAGATTTTTTATTTATCTATTTGACACTTTTAATTTCTTTTATAGGATGGGGCAGACAAAATAAACTAATACATGTCCCTCGTGTTGACCCTAAAGACTAAACTTATCCAACAGTAAAATATCTTAAAATTTAATGGTAATTGTATTAAATTAAAACTACCACATACATGCAACTGATCCAGATTAAAACTGTCTATGGTAGAGTCGCATTTTTCTCCCAAGATTTGTTTGAACGTTAGTTCCAGTTTCGCACGTTCTTCGAGAGAAAAGAAACTTAAGTACTCTTCCAACTCAAGGTCCTTACTTACTTTCGCTCCCATAATTAACTTCAACGCCTTATTAAATATGTTTTGTAAAATTCGTAATTTAACACGATGTATTTGGTACTGCTTTGCTTAATAAATAATGATATAAAACACTACGCCGTTATTCTTTATACCTATTCTCCAAAAATTTTTTACCCACACAATCAATACTAAAACAACTCAGTATCATGTGAGTAGATAACTAACTTCACAGATGTGAACTCTTTGTTGACAGCAATTTAACACCCTCTGGTGATTAACTGATGGCAAACAAGAAGTTCTATAAAAAAAACAAAAGGGTCGGGGGAAGGAGAGAACGAATGAAAACAAAAAGTAATTAAAACTAAAATAATTTGAAAAAGTTAGAGCTCTCTTACAATTCAGTGATAATATATCCCATGTTTGTCAACAATATGTGGTGACTGCTACTTAAAAACTTACTGAATTGCAAAGTATATAGACATATATGGCCAGGTGGTTACAGCACTCGACTCGTAATGTGAGGGTCGCGAATTTAAATAACTTTAAGGCCACTAAAATAATCAGAAACAGTTAGCAACAATAGCTCAAGCCAGGATTCTTATTTATTAGTTAGACCATGAGGTTACATCTCGTGTGACTAGCTAATTTCCACAATATCTAAAAGACTAAAACATTACTATCTGCACGTCACCACCAGGGGAAGCTTTCATCAGTTTGATTATACATGTATCTTGAACTCCAACGTGTTATCATTTCTAATTTGCCTGTTTACATTACTTTCTTGGGACAATGCACAGATAAAAGCTCTGTTTCATTACAAGTATTCTTTTTCTGTATTTTCAGGGTTCTATAACTTATACGTTTTATAGCTTTCGAAATTAAGGTTTAAACTGACAATCTGGTTTTGCTGTGGCACTTCTTTAACCAATTCTATGTTATCTGACAGTGCTTTATACGAATTATTCAAGGTTTTCAACTTTTTCCTTCGTGCTAAAAAGCCTTCTACCATTTGTCATTTCACCGTTTTCAAGCAATGTTTTGTGATGATTTTAATAACTGGATCCAGAAAAACCCATTGTTAAGATATGAAAAAGTCCTAAACAATTCAAAATGAAGTTAAAATTAAAGAAGCTAAATTGTGTTATGTCGGGAAAACTGCTTAGTTCTCAAAACTTAACTTAATCAAGCTGTTCACCAAAGTTGTTGTTGAGCTGTTCCAGACTGGAAAAACATGTTTATACACTAATAACATTAGTGTCATTCTTCACAAAACACAAGTGCTAACTACCTTGCTAACAACTATTCTAACTTTAAAGTAATACATTTCATATCCTTCAGATATCACCTGACTTGTTAAAAAATTTATCACTGTCTATAGAACAGGTGCTATGTTACAGCAGTTTTTCATATGGGAAAGTACATCACTCCATTGTCAACTGATTCAGTTACATGAACAAGTGGGGATAGAAGAACTCAGTGGTTCTTTAAAGAAATGGCCCCGTATGGCCAGGTGGTTAAGGCACTCGATTCGTAATTAGAGAGTCGCGGGTTCGAACCCCCGTCACACCAAACATGCTCGCCCTTTCAGCCATGGGAGCATTATAATGTGACGGTTAATACTACTATTCGTTGGTAAAAGAGTAGCGCAAGTGTTGGCGGTGGGTGGTGATGACTGGTTGCCTTCCCTCTAGTCTTACACTGCTCAATCAGGGATGGTCAGCACAGATAGCCCTCGAGTAGCTTTGCGCGAAATTCAAAACAAACCAAATTTACCCCTGCAACAATTTACACCGGAATATATGCAAGCAAGAAAAGGAAATAAAAAATTAGACATAGTACATTAAAATGTTAAAATACCATTACATAATTGCATGAAAACTTTTGCAATAAACAATTCATATAATATAAAACAAATCAACTCCTTTTGTGAAATTCACATTAATACACGAAAGTCAAAGTCAATTTGTCCTGCTGAAAGATCCAGTCATTTCCACACAAGCGAGGGCCTTCAGTCAATAAGGATGCTCTCTCCAATATGCCAATGTAGCCAGCTGCTGTTTGAACTTGTATAACCTGAAGCTCCACTGTTCCATGGAAGGAGAAAGCACCCCAGATCATGATGGAACCTCCTCTACTGTGTCGTGTAGAAAATGTCTCCGGTGGGATATCCTTATCGTGCCAGTAACGTTGGAAGCCATCTGGACCATCCAGGTTAAATTTTTTCTCATCAGCGAACAAAACCTTCTTCCAGTTTTCTACATCCCATATTTGGTGCTTCTCAGCAAAGTTTAACCGAGCTGTTTCGTGGTGTGGAAGGAAGCGTGGCCTTTAAAGACGTTTACGGTTTTTAAAGCTTTTCTCTCGTAGATGCCGTCTTATTGTTCTTGAGCTGCATTCTGTGTCCATAAGGGCCTTAATCTGGTTCGACGATCGGCTGATGTCTTGCTGGACAACCCGTCGAATCCTCCTGCTCAACACCGAATAAATTTTCTTAGGCCGACTGCTTGAAATCCTCGTTCCGTATCCCTCAGGGTCTTTTAAGAAACTTGCAATAGCAGTTTTACTACGCCCAATCTCACCAGCGATGGCACTTTAAGAGAGACCTTACTTTTGCAGCTCGACAATTCTGCCACCTTCAAACTCTGTCAACTTTCCAGCCTTTGCCTTGTTTTTACCCAGTGTAACACAAGAGATGTCAGTGGGAGATGTTGACAACGCTAATGCTTGAACACAAATGACTAAATTTCGTTACGTGTTTACCGATTAACGCTTCGTTTCAGTATGGTCTTAAACTATTGACCAACTGGTATTTAGGCTAATTTCACTGTGTTCACATTTTCCCTATTAAATGCTGAAAATGTTTTTTTTCCCTTTTCTTATTGCCATCTTTCGAAGCTCTACTCAAATAAGTGGTTGAGTCTAACAACGCAAAATGCATATTTTTTCTTTATGTTCATTGGCTTAAGATTTTCACAGATAAGCTAGTGCAACACAATATTGATACAACGACCAGGCGATCTCTATCGGATGCAGCCCGGTATGGCCAAGCGTGTTAAGGCAGGCGACTCTTAATCTGAGGGTCGCGGGTTCGCATCCCCGTCGCGCCAAACATGCTCGCCCTTTCAGCCGTGGGGCATTATAATGTTACGGTCAATCCCACTATTCGTTGGTAAAAGAGTAGCCCAAGAGTTGGCGGTGGGTGGTGATGACTAGCTGCCTTCCCTCTAGTCTTACACTGCTAAATTAGGGACGGCTAACACAGATAGCCCTCGAGTAGCTTTGTGCGAAATTCAAAAAACAAACAAACTCTGTCGGATGCTCTTTGTAATGAAATACCTGATGAAATAGAAATTTTAAGGCAATGTTAGAAGCTGGAATGAGCAATCTTTCAGTTCAGCCTATTTTTCATCAATGGCAATTTTTGAAGAAGAAGAATGGCTCAAACTGCTTCTGCATAGACATCAGAAAGCTGAACCTTGTGGCAAAGTTCAATGCTAAAAGTATGGGCAACCAAGAGGCTATATGACAAAAATAGATGGGACCAGGCTTTTTTTGAAGATCAACCTCTGTAAAATTATTGGCAGATCGCAATGGATACAGTATCTAAAGAGAAGATAGCATTTTTGATACCAGGTTCGTAGATGATGGACATGTTAGGAAGTTTGACGATAGTTAGAATGCTAGGCCTCAACAAACCATTCGTTGCTCAACTTGATACTTCAGACACAGGAATTGAAGCAGTACTCATACAAGAACATGAACACAAACTATTACCAACAATGCATTTAGTAAAATGCTGTTTAGTAGTGATATGAACTAGCACTATTCTTTGATTGAGCGTGAGTGTATGGCTATAATATTTGTCGTCCAGAGGTTGTAGAACTACTTATATGGGGAGGAGTTCATCATCCATATTGACCATCATCTATTTAGATACTTTCAGCAGAGGTGCAAAAGTGACACTTTGAAGATCGTGAGGTGGGCACTGTACCTCCAGAACAACAGCACTGAAGCCATCAAGGAGACTACAAATGTTGAAACAAACTGTAGGTGTAATAATAATCAGTGATGTCGAGAAAACCCACTTGTAGAGAAATATATATGCAAAAACGGCTCGTTTTGTGAACCTGACGATGACCGAAGAAGGTCGAAACGTTGTTCGCTCTTCTATGTAAAATATTTTCTCAACCCAAACGAGCCGTTTTTGCATATAAACTGTAGGTGTGTTTGAACTGAAAACAACCTCTGTATATAGAGAGGGATAAGAGGGACTGTAAGAGGGACTTATTGTTGGATATACAAAACTGTTTAAGGTAAGAGTTATTACTTATTTCATTTAATGATTATTTAGTTCTCAAAACAAGAATGTTAGAAGCTAATTATTTTAAAATGATAGTTATAGCAAATTTCATTATGTAACTTGTAAGAGTTGTACATTGTCCGCGTAGTTCTGTTGTTGAAATTTTACGTCACAACTCAAACCTTAAGATTTTTCTCCTTGCCTTAAATGAATATGGGTACATCACAGCTTGTAAAAAGTTCTAGGCCTCAGTTCGGCAATATATATATACAGGCGACAATGTGAGCACAAGTTAAGTCAGAAAACGTTTATCTAGTGAAAGTGAAGTTTGTTTGTTCGTTTGAATTTCGCGCAAAGCTACACGATGGCTATCTGCACCAGCCGTCCCTAATTTATCAGTGTGACATTAGAGGGAAGACAGCAACACCCACCACCAAGTCTTGGGCTACTTTTTTACCAACGAATAGCGGGATTGACCGTCACATTATAACGCCTCACAGCTGAAAAGGCAGGCATGTTTGGTGTGATGGGGATTCGAACTTGGGACCCTCAGATTAGGAGTAAAATGTCTTAACCACTTAACCATGCCGGGCCAAAAGTGAAGTTAGAGTGCATGATTGCTAGTTTAACTATAAATAGCAATACTTAAAGTGAGTTTCACAGTTGTATTGTAATAATGGAGGTAAAGTAGAATAATTTGTGTTGTCAAAAAGTGTTCTAGAGTAATTGAACTCACGTGTGAGGATTTTAAAACAAAGAAAACGTTTGTTTGAAATTCTCGATACAAGTGTGGTAACCAGGGTTTGCAATAGTACTGATAGTACCAAGTTGCGGATAGTGGTACTAGTATTCGAGTATCCCTAATAATATGGCTTCGCAGTTAGAAATTCAACTATTATTCCGATCGTAGTTTTTCACGTCAATGAATCTGTCAATTATCTGTAAGCACACCTGGTATGGCGACAAAAGCAATGAATTAGTTGAAATTTATGCTGCTATTGATTATAAATTTAATGTGAGTTGGCCTCAGAAAAATTTATTTATAAATTATAAATTGGAGCATGTCACACGTAGGCATGGAAAGTGGTTGCTGAATGTTCATTGATTGTTCTTTAGTCCCATAAGAATGAATAATATAAAACACAGCTTCAGAACAGGATATCATTAAAAAAATCGTAAAGAATATTTTACCTTATATTTCATGGTTGTCCAAGGAGCGAACAATTTGTTTGTTTGTTTTGAACTTCGCGCAAAGCTACTCGAGGGCTATCTGTGCTAGCCGTCCCTAATTTAACAGTGTAAGACTAGAGGAAAGACAGCTAGTTATCACCACCCACCGCCAACTCTTGTCTACTCTTTTACCAACGAATAGTGGGATTGATCGTAACATTATAACGTCCCCACGGCTGAAAGGGCAAGCACGTTTGGTGCGAGCGGGATTCGAACTCGCGACCCTTGGATTACGAGTCGAACGCCTTAACACGCTTGGCCATGCCAGGCCGGGAGTGCACAGACATTATAGAAAAGGAGTTGGTTCAAGAACAAATATCAAAATTCTTACACTAGGAGATACTGAGATTAATTTGAAATTTTTTTATAAAATTAAAATTTTAAAGTTTATATAATATTCAAATTTGATTTATTATTTATTGTTTTATGTCAAGTTTGTTTGTATACCGTGATAATTAAGTAGTTTAATTAAATTTTGAATGTAACTTACTAAAATGTCTTGACATGCGCAGTTTGATCTGCCCACATGCTAAGAGATAATCATGCACACTTCTACCCCATGTGTAATCAGTATCGTTGCTATACGAAAAAAACGCACAATAACACGCACATATTCACTCTCTCTTTCATAGCGTGGGAGTCACCAGTTTCCCATATCTGATGTTGTTGCCGAATTTCACGGTGAGATTCGCTTATAGACTAAAATCTACTATACCAAACTTTAATAACTGTGTGAAAAGTGAAGCTAAAATATCAGAGGAAACGTTTAGTTAATATTCCATTAATTGGACACGTGATAACATATACTGTTCTGAAGATGCATTATAAACCAGTACCAGTATTTACGGCACTGACGGCCCGGTTTCAATAGTTACCAATTGCAAAGGCTTAAAGAAAATTATATAAAAACTACATTGTTCATCAATCAAATACGATTTCTAATACCATGTAATACCCCTCTATATTTATGCGTTCTTCATCTTCAGATAAATATGTTGTGCATAAACTGATTACAGTATAGTTAATATACATAATGGCTCGGCATGGACAGGTGGTTAAGGCACTCGACTAGAAATCTTAAGGTCGTGGGTTCGAATCCCCGTCAAACCAAACTGTGGGAACGTTATAATGTGACAGTTAGTCCACTATTTGCTGCTAAAAGAGAAGCCCAAGAGTTAGCACTGGGTGGTGATGACTAACTGCCTTCTTTCTAGTCTTACACTGTTAAATTATGGACGGTTAGCGTGGATAGCCGTCGTGTAGATTTGTGGTGCGAAATTCAAACAAACAAACCTAATACGTATATACAATTTTATGCTGTATAGCTTTAGATAAATATGTTTTACCCCACCTTATTAGCTGTTATCAGACAGTAGATAATACATCTTTATATGTCTGTTATGTATTTTCTGATAACATTTTGAATCTCATTCGATTACGGATTATTACACTACAGATAACAAATGTTTATATGTGTATGATAAGTATCTTCAGATAACTACGTTTTATATCATACGATTATGAGTTATTACACTAGAAATAATACGTGTTCTATGTTATGTATCTTCAGATAACTTATGTTGTACATCATCCGATTACGAGTTATTACACTTTAGATAATGTAACTGAACGCATCGTACTGTTATATATTTTTAAATAAGCATTTTGTTCATCATTCGATTACAAGATGCTACACTACAGACAACGCATTTGTATATATCAAGGTTATTCTTATCTAGATAATTACGTTACACATCATAATATTAAGATTCATTACATTATAGATAACACATCTGTAAACTCTGACTGTTATGCACTTCTAAACAACTATATTGTGCACTACCCGATAACGAATTATTACATTACACATAATACATCTTTATACGATTGTGTTATTTCTCTTCAGATAACTATTCCGTACAACACTTGATTATGAGTTATTATACTATATATATAAACACTACAACTTTGTATGTCGATGTTATGTATTTTTAAATAAGCAAGTTGTGCATTATCCGATTAAAAGATATTACATTAGATAACGCAATCTGTTCTTCTAAATGTTATTATTCCTTAGATGGTTACTTTGTACATCGTATGATCACGAGTTATTACACTGTACATAATACACCTTTATATGTTTTGTTGTTCTTTATATAACTATTTCGCACAACACTCGATTAAGAGCTATAACGCTATAGATACTACAATTCTTTATGTCTATGTTATATATCTTTAGGTAAATATGTTGTACATCACTTGTCATACACTGGAAAATATACTTGTATATGTTATATATCTTTAGATAACATTTTGTACATGATATGATCACGAGTGTTTACACTATAGATAATACATCTTTGTATGTATGTGTTATATATATCTCAATACAGCTGCGTTGTACATCACCCAATTACAGGTTTTAACACCTTAGATAAGACAGATCTATACTTGTGTGTTTTGTATCTTTAGGTAAATATGTTATATGTATCACCTGATTATGAGTTATCATAATACAGTGGTACCTCGGTTCTCGAACGACTCCCTTCTCGAACAATTCGGTTTTCGAACATATTGTTTGAGAAAAAAACGTCTCGGTTGTCGAATATAAACTCGGTTCCCGAACCAAGCTGTTGTGGCCCGAACCCCCGAAGTAGCCCGACTGATGACCCGAACGATTCTTCGACCATTTTCGGCCCACGCCAAGCTTGCCCAAAACATTTTACCCGCACCTGTCGCTCAGTCCACACCCCGCTAAAATCTGGTGTGAAAGTTTTCGTTTTTCTTTTTGTTTTTTGTTGTTGTTTTTCTAAATATTCTGATTAAATAAGCCACCATGGGGTAAAAGAAGGATAATGAAAGCAGCAAACCAAAAAGAAAAATTGTTAGAGCCACAATAGAGGTGAAAAAAAGATCTCATAGCGAAGTATGAGAGTGGTGTTCATGTGCTGACCTTGCTACACAGTTTGGTATGGCGAAGTCTACAGTCTGCATCATACTGATAAATAAAGAGATTATCAAAAGAGCTGATGTTGCAAAAGGAGTGATAGTGCTTACGAAACAAAGATCACAAACAAGGGAAGAGGTTGAAAAACTGTTGTTGATTTGGGTAAACGAAAAACAGTTAGCTGGTGATAGCATTTCTGAGACCATCATTTGTGAGAAAGCAAAGCAGTTGCATGCTGACCCTCTGAAAAACACCCCTGGAACGAGTGCTGTTTATGGCTGGTAGGGGTGGTTTGGAAAATTTAGGAAAAGAAGTGACATACATAGTGTGGTGAGACATGGGGAGGGTGCCATGCAGAAACAAACCTCATTAGACAAGTTTTTAGTGAGAAATAGGTGCAGTGAGTCTCAAGTAGGTTGTAGCGGTGCAAAGAGACCGAAAAGAAAAGAAACCCCAGAAGGAGAGTTACCTGACGTCTTTATGGAAGGTGACTCCCCTTACAAACGATAATAACCCTCCTACTCTCCACATTCCTCACCACCTTTCACTGACGCCATCAGCTCTCCTCAGCACAGTAAAAGTGCAGTTAAATTTTCATTTATTGTTTTTTTTTATTGTGTTTATAGTTTTTGTGATTGACTTTATGCATGTAAGTATTATTATACAGGTATAAATAAGCAATATTTTTACTTAAAATGCTTCATAATGCGTAACTTTTGGAGGTCTGTAACGGATTAATTTAATTTACAGTATTTCTTATGGGAAAAATGGATTCGGTTTTGAACAAATCAGTTTCCGAACATCCTTCTGGAACGAATTAAGTTC
Organism: Tachypleus tridentatus; assembly: GCF_004210375.1. Taxonomy (NCBI): domain Eukaryota; kingdom Metazoa; phylum Arthropoda; class Merostomata; order Xiphosura; family Limulidae; genus Tachypleus; species Tachypleus tridentatus. The sequence goes on along the minus strand of NC_134837.1, from coordinate 225,339,304 downwards.
GAGAACCGAGCTACCACTGTATGTATATTAAGCGTTATGTATATTTAGATAACATTTTGTACATCATTCGATAGCGAATTGTTACACTGTAGATAATACATTTTTAGACAAAATGTTGTACATCACCAGATTACGAGTTATTATATCATAAATAATATACTTGTATACGCCAGTGTGTATATGCCTGTACGTCTTTAGATAGCTTTTTACACATCACAATATTACGAGTTTTTACGCTGTAGATCACACATCTGTATATGTCTAGGTTATGTATATTTAGATAATTATATTGTACGACACCCGATTATGAGTTACTACACTATATAATGCACCTGTAAATGTATTTTACAGATCTACAGATGAGTTTGTTTTGAATCACCCAGTTAGGAGTTATTACATAACAGACAATAAATATGTATGTGTCTACGTTATGTATCTTTAGATAACTACGTTGTGCATCACACGACTACCTGTATGAAAATGTATTGTGTATTTTTAGACAATATTTTGAACATCTTCCGATTACGATTTATTACGCTTAACAATACACCTTTATATATCTATGTTATATAACTTTAGATAAGTATGTTTTACGTAGAATTGACATATAACGCCTCCACAGCTACGCGACGGCTGTCTGCACCAGCCGTCTCTAATTTATCAGTGTAAGGCTAGAGAGAAAGCAGATCATCACCACTCACCGCCAACTCTTGGATTACTCTTTTACCAACGAATAATGGGATTGACCGTCACATTATAACGCCCCCACGGCCGAAAGGGCGAGCATGTTTGCGTGATGAAGATTCAAACTCGCGACCCTCAGATTACGAGTCGAGTGTCTTAACCACTTGGCCATGCCAGATCAACTGCCAACAAGTTAGTTTATCAAATTTTCTGCCCTGCTAGAGCTGCTCTGGTCAACTGTAAGTGTTGTTATTGTGAAGTGGAAACGTCTAGAAGCAAACAGCTCAGCCAGAAAGCGGTGGGCCACACAAGCTCCCAGAAATGGACCGCCAAATGCTGAAACGCGTAGCGCGTAAAACTCGTCTGGCCACAGTTGCAACATTCAATACCAACTTCTAAACTGCCTCTGGAAGCAACATCAGCACAAGAACTGTTCGTCAGAAGTTTCATGAAATGGGTTTTCATGGCCGAGCAGCCGCACACAAGCCTAAAATCACTGTGTGCAATGCCAAGAGTCGGCTGGAGTGGTGTAAAGTACAATGCCAGTGGACACTGGAGTAGTGGAAACGCGTTCTCTGAAGTGATGAATCATGTTTCACTATCTGGCAGTTTGATGGACGAATCTGAGTTTGGCCGATGCCAGGAGAACGTTATCTGCCTGGATTCATAGCGCCAACTGTAAAGTTTTGTGCAGGAGAAACAATTATCTGAAGCTGTTTTTCATGGTATGGCCTAGGCTCTTTAGTTCCAGTGAAGGGAAATTTCAATGCTACAGCATACAATGACATTCTAGAGAATTGTGTGCTTTCAGTTTTGTGTCAACAGTTTGAGGAAGACCTTTTGTTTTCAGCATGACAATGCCCTCATGTACAAAGCGAGGTCCATAAAGACATGGTTTGCCGAGGTTGGCGTGGAAGAACTTGACTGGCCTGACCTCAACCCCATGAAACACCTTTGGGATGAATTGGAACGCCGACTGCAAGCCAGGCTTTCTCACCTGACATCAGTGCCTGACCTCACGAATGCTCTTGTGACTGAATGGGAGTGAATCCCCGCAGCTATGTTCCAAAATCTAGTGAAAAGCCTTCCCAGAAGAGTGGAGGCTGTTACAGCAGCAAAGGGGGGACCAACCCTATATTAATGCCCATGGTTTTGGAATGAGATGTTCAACAAGCACATATGGATGTGATGGTCGGGTGTCCACATACTTTTGGCCATGTAGTGTATAGAGAAAAGGCACTCACTTCGAGAATATATATATTTATTACGTGGAAGCTATTTTAATGTTAAAGTGTTTATTGTGGACATATATTATGCATGTATGGCAAGTAATTTAAAATTTAAGTTTACTGTAAAAGAACTTACAGATTCGCATCACCATCACATCAAACATGCTCGCTCTTCCAGCTGTGGAGGCGTCATAATGTCACGATCTATCCCACTATTCGTTGGTAAAAGAGTAGCCCAAGAGTTGGCGATGGGTGGCGATGACTAGCTCCTTTTCCTCTAGTCTTACACTGCTACATTAGGGACAGTTAACGCAGATAGGCCTCACGCAGCTTTGCGCGAAATTCAAAAACAAATAAAATACTTTAGAAATATATTTATTCCTAGTTTATTGCTGAATTATTAATTTAATTATACATGTATAAAATAAAGTAACTTAATATTTTGTTTGTTTGTGTTTTTTTTTTAATTTCGCGCAAAGCTCCTTGCGGGCTATCTGCGCTAGCCGTCCCTAGTTTAACAGTGTAAGACTAGAGAGAGGGCAGCTAGTCATCACCCCCCCCCCGCAAACTCTTGGGTTACTCTTTTACCAACGAATAGTGGGATTGAGTGTCGCATTATAACGCCTCCACGCTTGAAAGAGCGAGCATGTTTGGTGTGACGGGGATGCGAACACACAACCCTCGGATTACGAGTCGAACGCCTTAACCCACCTGGCCATGCCATGCCGGGCCGTCAAATATTTGTATTTCTAAAAGTATTGTAAGCTAACTTGATACTTTTGCGTCATCCAAGTCTTATTGGTATGGACGTAAAGAAAAACATTATAGTTTATACAAGTAAAAATGTTGAGCTCTGTGCATTGAATCGTTTTGATCCAATGAGTTACATACGACTACCACAGAACGCTGTCCGAACACTTTTCTCGTACAGTAGTTACCAGAATTAAATCCTTTTTTAGAAAATGTTCACTTTTTCTAAATGTTTTCAGTGAGGTATGAATACTACGATTAATAAACACAAGTACAAATAGCCTTACGCAGGGCACGTTTTCTGCTGATATATGCATAATAATGGAATTCGGTATACATATAATTATTTCTAGTTTTGATAAGTTTCTTTAACTTTAAAGTGTTTATGAATTTACTTATATATATGGTTGTTGTTGTTTTTTGTGAAGAGAGTACTTTAATTTAAAATTGTGTCCAATTATAAGGAAGTGTTTGCTTCCTATATCAGTTATTTGTCTAACTGCATTTTTGTTTGCGATGCCATTTAATAAATAGCAAAAGTATTTTAATTACATATATAGATACTGACATAAACGATACGTCCATTATGGTAAGATATATATATAGTGTAAAGAATTTCAAACTACAAATATTTTTTTTTAGGGTTTTGTTATGGTAGTTTAATGTCAAAGGATTTGGATTTATTTAATGTATATACGTAGCAATGAAACTTATTAATGTACATATATAGCTAAATAGTATAGTTGGTTAATTTAATGTTACAATGAAATGAAATTATATATATATATATATATATATATTAACTGAGATTACCCGTTAAGGAAACAAAATTTGTATGAAGAACAGTTTTAAAAATGTTCCGCTTTCTTCTTTGCTTTGTTAGTAGGGCCCCAGTGGTATAGCGATATGTCTGCGGATTTACAACACTACAATTCGAGTTTCGATACCCGTGGTGGACAGATCGCCGATAGCCTATTGTGGTACTTTGTGCTTAACTTCAAAACAAACTTTTGTTAGTAAATTATTAATGATCTAATTATATGCTAATTACATACTACTACAATCTGTGGAAGGTAATAACATACTCATTTAACTAATTAAATACTTATATTTTTCAATTAAAACTCAAAAGTCTGTAAAAAAAGGGGAAATGTAAACCATTCTATTGATTTCTTCTACATATCCTTTCCCCTTCTCAGGAAAATATCCTAAAACAAACTAACTCCTGAACATCGTCGGAGAGTTTTCAGTAACCCACAAAAGATTACTGTAACAGAAGCAGCCAATTGTGAACGATGGAAGCGAAACTCTAAAAAAAGAGTGGATATGTAAAGTGTTTCCTGAGTGTTTTCATCTTCCTTCTGGGGAAGAATCCTAAAATAGTCCACGTACACCGTCGAATAGTTTACAGTTATCATACACACTCACAAAAATTACAGTGCTAGAGCCAAACAATTCTGTGTGATGAATAATAACACACACACACTTTCCCATCTTTGTAGTAAGACACGAAAGTGACATAAATTACAATAACGATTTTTCTGGTATGGCAAGTTAATTTAGGGTTATAGTCTTGTCAAAATGAATGTATAGTAAGAAATTCATAAAAAAAATTCATTGTGCTTCGTTTTAGTAAGCTAAGTTAATGTTTAAGTGTTTGTCTAGGTTATATGTATATATATGTATGTAAAGGAAGTTTTACAAACAAAAACGCCATTTCTTCTAATTAATATGCATACACTAAATTATTTGATTGTAGTTAAGCACAAAGCTACACAATAGGTTATGTGTGCTAACCAAGAGTATTGAAACCCGGTTTCTAGCGTAGTAAGTACGCAATCATATTACTGTGCCACTGTAAAGTAGTAAACAAACTTACAATTAAACACCTTCGTTTGTGGTATGATAAGCTAAATGAGTGTTATAGTGGTATCAATTTACATATATATTATTGGAACTCAGAATGTACGTATTATTTCTTTTGGTAAATTAGTTTAATTTCATTGTGTTTAGAACAGTTATATACACAGTAAAGGAATTGATAAAACACTTGTTTTTGATTTTTTAATGTTACATGAGAGTTAAAGTGTTTTCAATAATATGTGTAGTAAAGGAACTTAAGAATGTAACTACCAAGTTAGGGTAACAGTCCTACATACGGGTGCATAATGATTGAACGTAAAGAGGGCTTAATTTAATAAATTAAATAAAAAAATTGTATTTATTGCAACCTTTATTTCATACAAAATTCACTTGAGAATTACTTTATTCCATATATACTTTATTCACACCTACTTTATCCCGCATTTACAGAAATCGTGATACAGTTAATTTGTTTTATTACTTCTACTAATCCCTCCCTAAGGCCTCAGTGTTTATTGGTACTCTAAATGCTTCTTGATAGATCATATTACAAGTTCTTCCTCCTTTATGTGACAAAATAAAGATATTTCTTGAGAATAATACCCTTGAACAACCAGTATAGAAGTTACAATGTGAAATGTTAGGGGTTTTCGGGTGTAATCCTGCCTCATTAAGGATCTGACCTTGTGCTTTGATTGCCATTTTTCCTGACAAAACTATGGATGTTTGATATTTAAATACAAATCACAAAATAATAAAAATTATGAATAAAGCCTTATGACATGCCGCTTGGTATCATCTTACCAAGTTCGATCGTGATTAGCCTAACGACCGTGGAATAGTTTGCAAAGAAGCAAACATTGTTTTTCACTTTTATAAGGATAAAATTCATAGGCTAGTTTAATTTTAAAATGCTAACGAAAATTATATAAAAAGTAAAACAAGCTACGCCAATAGCCAAAAGAATATACTTTAAGAATATCCTAACTTCTAGTTTAAGTAAACTAAGTTAATGTAAAAGTATTTATAAAAGATGTACGTATATATAGTAAAGGAACTTGCACTAAGGAAGTACATCAGGAAATTGTTATTTCTGGCGTTGCTAAGCTACTTTAATCTGGAAATCTTTATCGGAAGTATGTATACAATACATGTGATTTACATTATGAATTTCTATTTTTTTTTTATACGATACGTTAAATTATATATATTAATGTTTTAAGGTTATATAGATACTAAAGAAACACACGCCAAGTGAGCTAAATTTAAGAATATTATTATTTCTAGTTTTATTAAGCTAGTTTAATGTTAAAGTACTCGCAAGATCGATACACGTATGGTAAATTGTTTTGTTTTTTTGTTTGTTTTTTGGAATTTCGCACAATGCTACTCGAGGGCTATCTGTGCTAGCCGTCCCTAATTTAGCAGTGTAAGACTAGAGGGAAGGCAGCTAGTCATTACCACCCACCGCCAACTCTTGGGTTACTCTTTTACCAACGAATAGTGGGATTGACCGTCACATTATACGCCCCCACAGCTGGGAGGGCGAGCATGTTTAGCGCGACGCGGGCACGAACCCGCGACCCTCGGATTACGAGTCGCACGCCTTACGCGCTTGGCCATGCCAGGCCCGTATGGTAAAGGAACGTACGTTAAGAATACTTTTATTTCGTATTTTCTTAACGTATTTTAACGTTAAAATGTTTATCGAAGAAATTATTTAGTAAATGAACATGTAGTAAGCATGATATTTTAAGAATATCGTTATTGCTGGATTTGTATACAATTTAATCTTAAAGTGTTTATATAAAAATATGTATACATAGTAAGGAAGTTATGCTTAGAATATTTTTGGTGTTTTGGTGAACTAGTTTAACGTTGAAATATTTATGAAGATTCCTTGCATAGTAAAGGGACTTTATTAAAATATCTTTACTTCAGGTTTCGTTAAACTATTTCAAAACTAGAGTATTTATCAAATTGACGTATGTAGTATCTTAATTTTAAGAATATCGTTTTTTCTGGATTTCTAAGTAATGTAATTTTAAAGTATTTCTCAATATATTATTTTTATAACAAAGGAAGTTGTGTTAATAAGTTATTTACGATTTTGTTAAGCCGCTGGTACATATACATATAGTCATGGAAAGTGCATTAGAATTTTTTTTTCGTCTAACTAATGCACCTTAATAATAAAGAGTTTATAAAAGGTATAGGCATAGAGTAAAGGAACTTATTTTAATAATATATTTTTATAATTATTTAAAAATACATAACAGTGAGATTAATACAGATGTATTATCTACTGGGTAACAGCACCTAATCAAGTAATGTACAACATAGTTATATAAAAACATATCACATAGATATATACAACTGTATTATGTAAAGAGTAAAAAACTTGTGATCATATCGTACAAAATGTTATCTAAATTAGAGATTTCAGGTATATTATTTACAGTGTAATAACTCATAATCGGATGATGTACAATATATTTTTTCAGGATATATAAAATAACTATATAAGGTGAATTGTCTATGGTGTAATAACTTGTAATCGTATGATGTAGAAAATAATTTCTAAAGATACGTAACATATACATATAGAGGTGTATTATCTATAGTTTAATACCTCGAAATAGGGTGATTTATAATATATTTAGTTAAAGATAGATAATACGTACATATAGAGGGGTATTACATAAAGTGTTAGAACTCGTAATCGCGTGGTGTTCGTCATAGTTATCTAAAGATATATAACATAGTTATACACAGATGTATCATTTATTGTATAGTAACTGTTAGTCGGGTGATGTTAAACAGTTACCTAAAGATACATAACACAGACATATACAGATGTATCATCAACTGTAGAGTAACCTTTAGTCGGGTAATGTTAAAGTTATCTAAAGATACATAACATAGCCATACAAAAATGTGTTATCTGAAGTGCAATAATTCGTGATCGGATTATGAACAACACAGTTATCTGAAGTATACAAAACACTAATATATAGTCCAATAACTCATAATCCAATGATGCACAATATGTTTATTAAAAATATATAACAATCAGACGTCTACAGGTAAATGTGTTATTTGCAATATAAGGCCCAGTATGGCCAGGTGGGTTAAGGCTTTCGACTTGTAATCTGAGGGTCGCACCAAACATGCTCGCCCTTTCAACCGTGGGGGTGTTATAATGACACGGTTAATCCCACTATTCATCAGTAAAAGATTAGCTCAAGAGTTAGCGGTGGGTGGTGATGACTATCTGCTTTCCATCTAGTCTTACACTGCTAAATTTGGGACGGCTAGCGCAGATAGCCTTCGTGTAGCTTTGCGTGAAATTCAAAAACAAAACATCTGTAATATAATAACTCGTAATTGGATGATGCGAACGTAGTTATATAGAAATATATAACAGTTAGGCGTGTACAAATGTATTTATAGTGTAAAATTAATGTCCAGATTATGTTTAACATATTCTTTAAATATACAAACGACAGATTACGAATGTACGTGCTACGTATAATGTAGTGACGTATAACAAATTAAGCAAAGAATCACTTTACTAGTACATCTGTATAACCGGTTAGAAATCTCTTACTCTTGCAAGTTATATAGACAGACAATAGTGAGAGAGAAATAAAGACAAAAATGGAACAATAATAAAAGAGACGTGCAAATACAGACAGCCCAAATAGTTAAGTATGATGGAGATGAAAAGAACAAACAATACTAAGTATGCTCTGATTGTGAAGCCCACATTTTGTAGTATAATTATTATAGGATAATTTAAATTCAAACCCAAGTCCTACTCCATAAATACTGTAGTAACGCAGGTACATATAATTTCTGTTTCGGTGTCAGTATAGTCTCAAGTAGAACTGAAAATCGGGTGGACATGCCAAACCTTCTCTGGGACACAGTGTATGTGCGTTTCTTGTCTCGTACACTGCGTTCCAGGCTCCTATTTTAAGCCGACTCCGGTGACAACTCCAAGCGGAATGAGGCTGGTTCCTCACCTCCCCCCCTTCTCCGCCTCCCTCCATTTATAGTGGAGTTAGGCGACTTTGCCAGCTCCAAGTTTTCGTTCACAGAACGCACAAGTGGACTATCGCTATTTTGGTCCAACTCGTTTCATCCCAATGATAATCAAGATTTATATCCTGGATTTGGGGATAATACTAATAATTTATTATACGTCACTTCTCTCAATGAGTGGTTCATGTTGAACCATTTGCAAAGAACTTGCCTTTGAATTCGAAAGTCACTTGAAACGTGTACATTCGCCAAATTTGCAGTTTATTCTTTGGTCCTACCAGGAAATGACGCCGTAGGAATTCCGCAGAAAGTGACGTGGTCCCAGAAGGGTATCACTCCGCTAGCCATCTTATCTGAATGGAAAGCGTTTCCGGAATAAGATTTAGTTTACACTTGATGACTTTTGCCATTCCAGATATATCAGAAATTTTACTAAAAGTAAGTACTTTCTATCTTGAAGCTTATACTAGACATGTACACAAAAATTCTAACTCGGGTATAATCGAGTTCATCAAAAATTTGTGTAGTTAGACTCATGTTTCGTGCTATTGTTGAATGTGTATCAAAATTACCATACAAGCTACAATTATTTCCCAGTTGGGGGGATTTAAATCATTTTGTTGATGATAGTTTAAACAGTTAATTTACGAAACAAGTTCATGAGATCAACTGTCTAACTGCTGTAGATGTTGGATTAAATAAAAATAAAAATACTATTACACAAAATCGACAAAAACTTAGTCATGGAACTTTCTTACTGTTCTTAGGAATTACATTTTACAACTTTTTTCAACCATTCCTGAGCCAGCTTATTGTTAAACGGTCTACTAACTTAATATGATAATATACTAAAATATATGCAAATCGTTTTGTATCGATTAAATTATTTGCTAACGGTCTTTATTAATTCATACTAACTAAAGTTGAGTCTCAGTGCATTTGATCTAACTTTGTTGCTTACTATTTTTAAATTAATTCACTTTGATCCATATCTTTCTAACGTTTACAACAAATATGTTAAAGGTTTACATAATTTTCACAGCAATTAGGCTTAATTTTATAATTTTGTTTAAGATCTATCTAACATTTTATTACAGTTCAATTTTACTTAAATCTATGTGTATCTACAACAAGTAAGTCTAGGTTACTCATTTTGTTCTAGCTATATGTAACTTTTACAAGAACTGGGCTCACTTAAATATATTTAACTATAAGAACTAGGGTTAAATTAAATTATTTTCTTCAACCATTAAGTTTAAGTTAATCACCTTATCGATGATCTATCTTACTTTTTTAAGGTTCAAATTAAACTACTTTAAAATTAAAAAGTTTTATTATATTATTTGTTGAAACCTGTTTAAGAACTAGACTTGAGTTATATCATTTTGTTTTTGACTCAAAGTATTTTATTGAAGGTCTCTACACGTTTGAAATTCTATGTAACGTTATACCAGTTTATATAAACTAGTTAAATAACTGTTAAAAACAATATTTGAATTCCTCGATTTGAGAGTAAGATATTATTAAACAGCCAATTTAGTTTTAAACCAGTTATATTTGACTCAAATCAATATTAAATATATTTTTATAATTTTCCAAACATAATTTAAAATATATCATTTCATTCAAAATCCATTAAGCTACATTACTTTGTTCTAAATCTACGCAATTTAATACAAATTTTCGTAAGTTGATTTTTTTACAAAATCAAGTTGATTCAAATCTGTTGCATTGATAATTTTGCTCAAGATCCTCCTATATATTAGACTTAAACCCTCCCATTACTGGTGGCTCAGCAGTAAGTCTAAGGGCTCAAATTCAGGTTTCAAAACTGGCGATGAATAAAGTACAAATAGTCCATTTCGTTGCTTTAATAACACTAACAATAACATAAATATGTAGCCTTAAATCAAATGAGCTTGAGTTAAATTGCTTTAATAATCGAACCGTATTTTACAAAAGTGAACTTGAGAGAAAGCAGTTTTTTTCAGATATGTTGTACTTTATGTCGTAAGATTTAAATAAATTATCTATATTTGTAAGGTATATACTTGAAATTAAATATTTTAATTTTAATATTTTATTTTAATGTATAATGTAATAATAGTTTTAAATATTTTAGTTGTGTTTTAACTTTCATTTAATTCTGACTTGAATAAAATTATTTTGTTCTCTTCTTATAATCAAATTTAATGGCATTTTAAGGACAATGTTCCAAGTTTCGTGTTCCCCTCTGACTACATCATCTAATTTCGACCGCACTTTTTCTGGTGCTATGATTAATCCCTATCGCTCGACACTTCAATTTCTATTTTACCGAGCTTCTGTGAAGAACATTGAAGTCAATCTTAGATCACACATCCTGATAAATGTACTACATATCTTTTCCCCCATTCGTGGATACCATAAACTACATTTAAGCACATAAAATCAACAAAGTTCATTGACGTTATGCCGAGAAGCTTGAGAAATGTGTGGTTGATTTGGGATTTCCTAGATTTGCGTTTCTTTTGCAATCTTTCATCTGAAAACTTATTGATTTCTAATTGTGGCTGGAATCTTGTCAACTTTTGGTCTGTGAGCCAACTTTAAATCCACGTTTATTATCTTACTAATAGTACAAAAATATATCCCCAGTTTTAGCTCATTAACGGTACTGCTGTAAATTGTGTTGGGGTATGGTTTTGGAACATTTTGCTATCATAAAAATTGTTATGAAAATGCTTCGGCTTCTATGGTCAACACATGAAGGCTCTTTTCTTCAACTTGTCTTTACTTTAGATCTATGTCATTTAACAATCTCGCTATACAAATAACTTTCTAAGAAAGTTATTCAAATTTACTCAAATTGTAATGATAGCATTACACTCCAGAAAGATTTGAAATTACCTGTGAACGAAGCATACAGATATTAAAAGTGGCGTCACAGCTAACATATACGACGATAATATCTTAGAATAAGCAAATCCTACCGTACAAGTTACTGACAAATAATTAAATTAAATCACTTAAGTAATTCCAGCTAAATTTGAAATAAGTTACTTTATTTAAAATTTATAAAAATTACTTGTACTTCACTTTTCTAAACTCCTTCTCTTAATTTAAAAACACTTACTTGATCAAAATATTGTTGTTTGTTTTGAATTAAAACTACACCGCGTCCTCTCTGTACTTTGCTCACTACAGGTATCGAAAGCTGGTTTATTGGAGTTCGCAGAGGCACCGCTGAGCCACTGGGAGATCGTTAAAAATAAGGTGTTAACTCTTTAACCATACATGAGCGAAGTATAAAATGCTCCCGATATTAAATTAATCTTGTTCTGCAAAATATCTCAAACTTCTTAGCATTTTAAGATATTTAACCAGTTCACAACTTTGCTAGATGTTTAAAACCAGTTAAAATGTTTAAGTTAACAGTCTTCAGAACTTATTATTTGCTTCATGCTTTTGTTGACTTAAGATGAATATTTTTTATTTATTATTTGTACTTAGTTATAACAATAGGTAGGTTTTCTTGAGCAATTTAATGTATTTAATCTAATACACCTCTCCAATTTACATTTAGGTGTTGAAATCTTGAACCTTGAAGGATATTGGAGCTGCTTGTTTGACCTTCAAATGTGGTATAGAAACTTGGTCAAAATCTTCTGTTTTATCTATAAATAAACTGTCGATGTTTTCTCAACTTACGAAAAATATTACTCTTTTCTTAATTGTTTGTGATAAAGCGTCTCGTTGATTTTACTTTTTCATATCAGTGAGTAGTGTCATTTATGTGTAACCGATGATCTTTAATTAGTGTTTTGTGCTTTCTTCATCGATGCTTAGTGCATGCAACTACAACGCGAGACTCTTGGTACAATCGTTAATACAAAAGTGTCTTGTGCAACGGCCCTTTATGTCTTCACAACAACACTTCTGGATATCTAAATGTGGCCAGAGTGGAATAACATATTTTATGGTAAGTCTTCTTATGTTTCAATTGATAATTCTGTCCAGCATGAAGGGATTTGTTTTATAACGACTAGTAAAACACAATTATATTTACAAAACGCAAATATGAAATTTCTTACTCTATGGAAAGTTCGGAACCGCAACAACTTAAGTCTTTTCAAAAGTATTTTCTTTTACAAAATGTTCGAAATGTGATTACTTCAAAAGGAAACTGTACATACTTTTGGTGGAATAAGGTTTCCACAGTCATGACGCATGCTTTATCTTTACAAAACATTATCATGATGAAATATCTTCTTTTGTAGAAAGTTCGAGGATTATAATATTTTTGTAAATTTGAGTCAGGAAAATCTTAACTCAGACTGAGTGTGGCTGAACTTAATACTGAAAGTTCTTGAGAAATGACTAATGTTTATGTCCTCCAGTGGAACAGCAGTAAGCCTGTAAACATATAACACTATAACAAGAAATCCAGGGTTTGTTGTTTTTAACAGCTAAGTTGAATCTCATTTATGGACCGTGTCTATTATTATTATTATTTTAGTTTTACAAACGTGGCCTGTATTTAGTAGTCACCTTAGTTTACTGCATGAAAAGTGTAGGAAACTAGTAAAACAAAATATTTATAAAGACAGTTTATAGCATTTACACATTCAGGGGCGTAGATCCTGGGGGATGAAGGATACATCCCCCCCTTCATTTTAGGTGGGGGTGATGCATACAATCATCACCCCTAGAGTTTGGTCTGTTGAATTGTTTTATTGCATCGCAGGCCTACAGATTATGTGTTTGTTCTATTGATTTTCGTGTTCTTACCAATCGAATTACATAATTAAGCCTAGATGTAGGCTTTTTCAGTAGCTGAAATGTACATCTTCTAAGCTTTTCGATCTAAGCGATAGTTCGTAAATATCAGTCATTAGGCCGAAGTATACATGCAAAGCTTGCAAGCACTATCACAGAATCTACCTACGTCTTGTACGTAGTGCAAGATTAAGTAAAATTTTCATCACAACAGATTGAACAGAGTATGAAATTCGAAAATATTACTCCCAAGCGTAAACTCCTGTGATCTATATCTGGCAGGCCATTTATAGCTTGTAGCTGCATCAATCCTATGTGTATATTGTGCGATTTTCCTAAGCCATTTGTTCTTATGCATGTCTAGCCGGTTTTATTGTTGAACGCCTTACTCTCCTTAGCTGACGAAGCTGCTGACCATAGTGTACGTTTAATGTACAGTTAACGACAGGTTCGGGCCGCTCGGATCCAGACGCGCCCTACATCACCCCCCTCAGCTCCTTTTAGTTTGAGCCTCGATTTTACAACAGGGCTCATTAGACCTGTGTTTCTGGCCCTCATTAATCCATGAAATTTCAGATTATCACCACCCTCTAATAAAGTGCTGGTGCTTTATGGTAAAAAAACAATATATTCTCTTATCATAGATAGTAAAAATATTGTATTTTATTGTATAATTAGAACACAAAAGGAGCGATTTCAACGGCCTGAAGCCTCTACTCGAATTGTATTGCTAGTTTTTGTTTAGGTGTTTTTATTTAATAGACGTGCTTATAGACATTATATCACAACGTGTTTGCCTTTTGATGAGCTTTAACAAGAATATAATATATTTGTGATTGTTTAAGTATTTTTCGAGAAACGTGCAATTACTTGTGTTGTAACTAACACACATTATTGTCCCAGCGATGCCCAGGCGTTCAGTCGACTCGGTAGTCACTGTGAGGTTCGCGCGTTCGACTTAAATACATTGTACAGTTTAGTCCTACTTCCATTCTGTTCTATCTTCGTTCGTTGTACGTCAGAGATTTTCAATAAAGACTGTATTTTAGCCTGTTGAGTCATCTGGGAAACAGATTCCAATTATGACAAACAAGTGTCTGAAACTTTCCGATATTAGACAGTTTTGCAAGCCAATTACTAGTACTACAAGTGACAAAGCAGATGCAGATAATCCAACAACCTCAAGCAAAAGAATAGAAACTTGCCATACAGAGAAAATACCATGTTCATCAGAGGACGAGTCTGAAAATGCTTGTGCAACTATTGCACATCATGAACCACCAGATAGTTGTGAAACAAGTTTATACAGTAATGCAAGATCTGACAGTTCACAGATACAGTGTGGAAAACCATATCGTTCAGACGCACAACTAATACCACGACAGAAAGCAAAATTTCAAAATAGGAACTTCCAGGACAAGTGGTTTGATGAGTTCCATGGCTGCACTTCGACAATTAGACTCAAAACGTCATAAGCTTTCATTGTGCCAAGGCGAAAAATAGAGGCCTTTTTTACAGGGAAATTGAAGAGGCCAGTGGAGTATACCTTCATATCCACTTTTTTGCAACTAGAAAAAGGCAAAACAGAAATTCAACGAATGCCAATCCTCCTCTCAGCACAGATTCACTACATCTCCAGAAGGTTCACTTGATGTAACTCCAATGACTGTCCAGCTACATGATGGAAAAAAGAAGCAGCAGGAAGAATGCAAAAGAAGTCTAGCCAAAATATTCAGAAGTTTACGTTTCTTACTGCGTCAAGGTTTAGCAATACGTGGACATACTGATACGGAGGGGGAACTTCCTGCAGTTAATGAAGCTCCTGGAAGAGAAAGATCCTGAGTTGACAGCCTACTTGTCAAAGAAAACCACATTCATTTCACCCTAGGCTCAGAATGAAATAATGGAGATATTCACCCATCAAATACTGAGGAACATAGCACACGAAGTGCAGCAAAGTAAAATCTTCACATTAATGGTTGATCGCACTCAAGATGTTACAGGTGCCGAACAGGAAGCAATATGTGTACAATATCTAGATGAAAACCTGGACTCCATGAGACATTTCTTGGTTTGTACAGTGTTTCCTATATAACTGGTGAAACAATATCCTCGACTATACTTGATGTACTGACTAGACTCAATTTACCACTGTCAGGATTAAGAGCACAAACTTATGATGGAGCCGCTAACATGAGGGGTGAGTACAGTGGATGCCAGGCAAAAATAAAATAAAAGCAACCGTCAACTTTGTTTTTTTCACTGCGGAGCACACAAGGCTAATTTAATAATGCAACATGCAGTTGAAGCTTGTGAATGTGTTCGAGATTCTATCCAGTGAGTACATGAAGTTGGTGTCTTGCTTCAGAGGCCAGGCAAATACAAGACAATCTTTGAAAATATTGTATCGTCAGACAGCCACAGTGGTCCAGTTAAATACATCCGCCCACTGTGTCCAACACGCTAGTTGTGCCGCCTATCTGCAATTACATATGCTAATAATCACTACAGTGACATTGTTAATTCTTTATCTAAATTAGCAAATGAAAAATCAGATGTAGTAGTGAAAGCATGAGGTCTGCTGGACAGATTTGACAAAGGAAAATCAGTTTTAGGATTGTTGATGGCTCAGCATTCATTAGCTGCATTAGAGGAACTAAACCGTGCATTCCAAGCAAAATCAGTGGCAGTATCTGGCATGATTGAAGCATCTGCAATGACAGTTGAGCAGTTGCGGATATTGCGAACAGAGGAAAATTACAAGATATTTGATGAAGCTGAGAAAAAGGTAACTTCCCTAGATCTGGTACCTATTGAACTACCACGCATTTGCAGACCCCTAGAAGGGCCACAGGTGATGGCTCAGCACACCATTCTGCAAAAGCTAGAGATTACTACAGAATCCAATATTTTGAATTTGTGGACACAGTCACAGAACCTCTGACCATTAGATTCAATGCAGACAACAATGACTTGAGACAGTATCTGGCAAGATTGACAACTCGGTTATAAACTTCTTTCCAGAAATCTTTGCACAACGGCTCGAGTTTCAGTTGCCCATGTTCAAAGGAACAACAAAAGCAGTATCTCTGAAAGGTGCGAAGAATGCTTACTGTAAAATGCATGAAACAAGCCAGCAGATGTTTAGTGAAGTGTGAACGCAGCTTTTCTGCATTAAAACGGTTGAAGACGTGGTTAAGGTCAACTATGTCTCAGTGCCGCCTCAACCATGTGGCAGTTTGTCACACTCAAAAAGATGAGGTCGACAAGATAAATTTAGAAGAGCTTATGAAAGAATTCATAAACAGATCATCACAAAGGAGGTCTACGTTTGGGAACATGTAGAATAGAGAACTAAATGAATCTTACTTCAATGAAAAGTATGAATAATTATGTGCTACATTGTGTTGATGTGTAATTTTCAAGAGTTCGCAAAGACATTTTAATTATTTTTATCAAACAACATGAACAGTTTTTCAGTAGATATAAACTTATCAAGGGTAATTACTAATTTTATTTATAGTTGAAAACGTAATTCATGCAATGAAAGTTATTAGTAACCTATAATGGCCATCTTTTATACTGTGCAATGTGAAGGAATAATTTGTTTGTTTGTTTTTGAATTTCGCACAAAGCTACTCGAGGGCTAGCCGTCCCTAATTTAGCAGTGTAAGACTAGAGGGAAAGCAGCTAGTCATCACCACCCACCGCCAACTCTTGGGCTACTCTTTTACCAACGAATAGTGGGATTGATCGTAACATTATAACGCCCCCACGGCTGAAAGGGCGAGCATGTTTGGTGCGATGGGGATGCGAACACACAACCCTCGGATTACGACTCGCACATCTTAACACGCTTGGTCATACCGGGCCATGCAGGAATAAATTCATGTGGCAGTTAATTTGTGACACATTTGTCTTTATTATATTAACATTTTGAAAACTGTTCACAACACCTCACTTGTACAAACCTACATGGAAACCTTGAAGTATCGTGGCAAGAAGATTACTCTGTGACTGCATGTTTACAGCTTTCAGGTTCACGTAATGGAGATTACCAACTTGCAAATTGAACAGTCCACAAAAGTGGTTGCAAAAATCATACCCCCCCCCCCATCGAGTGTAAAAAAATCTACGCCCCTGTACACATTGGGCATGAATATTAAGTTTTTACTAAAGCTATAATACTAGTAGCTTCCGAGGTTTATAGTATACCAACTGTAGCAAACGAACAATAATACTGCTTCTTGACGAGTTGTGTTGGTTAATTAATTTTATAAGCTTGAGAGCAGAGTTTCTAGAAATTCCAACTAAGACCACAATACTGAAATTTACATATATATATAACCTGTTGATTTTTACAGGAGAGAATTTTCTACAAATTTAGTGAATAGGCGGGAATTTCGCAATACACATTTAACAGTGTAAGTTACATGCATTTCTAAATATACATGTAATTAAAACAAACACCGATGTAATGAACATATAATAGTAAATTCGTCACACCTGCCCTACTTAAAGAATTATTTTTAAGCAAGACATTTTATGTATACTTTGATAACAATGCATTAAATATAAGACATTATCAAATAATTATAGAACTTCGATCATAATGACAGTATGTAACATAATCGACACAAATAACCTTATGATCATAACATTACATGGTACGTGAAAGTGCATCGGCGTAATTTCTTTTTCTAATAAGGGCCCAGCACAATCAACAATTACACGACTGAGGGTTTCTTCAAAAGCTGGGATAGGTTTCAAAGGAGTAACAGAAATTTTCTTGTTAGGTTTTCCGATCAATTGACAGGCATGACAAGTTTTACAAAATTGAGAAACATTTTGCCAAATTTTGGGTCAAAAGAAATGTCTCAATTTTTTCCCATGTAATGTTGACACCTGAATGACCTTCCACAAGAAGATCATGGTCAATATTTCATAACGATATGAACAGCGACCTGATAAATTACATCCCAGTCCTCTGTAATTAGTACTTCAGATGGTCTCCATTTTCTCATGATCACACCTTTTTTGTCAAAAATAACGATTTGGAACTTTCTTCAATTAATCTTTTAGGAGCGCATATTTAAATAGTGAAGAGAGCTGCGGATCCTTTTCTTGTTTGGTGATTAATTTACTCATAGTAAACACAATTTTACAAGGCAAACGATATATCTCACGTTACTTTTTGTCACTCATCGACGAATCGTTATATGACAGTTATCGACAAGATCCCTGTTTGATCCGAAAAATGTCTCAAACAAATCTATAATACTGTCCTCTGAATACGTACCCATCATTCGGTTTTGGTTTAATTTCTTAGTCTGAGCTCGAGTCACAGCATACGAGGGAAACATATTTGGATTTTTCTTAATAATAAATTCATCCTTGCTAACCAGTTTGGGTTCGGCAACGAATTTTCCCCCAGCCAAATCGTTTCCCAATAACAATAATACACTCTTAATTGGCAGAGTAGGTTTTACTCTAACTACAACTGGTTCCGAAGCTAGATATGATACATGTTATAGATAGGAAGATTACCAAAGCCACCTCCAATACCCTGAGCAATAATAGACTCACCCGTAGCATATCTCGAACTCAAAGGAAATATACCTTCTAATAACAATGACTGAATCGCCCCAGTATCACGTAGAATACGTACTGGTATAGAATAGCAATGCCATTTGTTAAAGACACAGAACCAACAGATGCAAAAGGTTAACCTTAAATCCACCACTCCTCTAATTTTAAGATTTTGGCAATTTTGAGCAATTCATTTTGGTATATTTTTCTGGTTGTACGAGGGAGGGTAATTCTAGAAAATCTTAATAATCAGATATGATAAAATCTTGTTGGTACTCATAAATATAAATTGAATTAAGATTTGAATTTGGATTTATTTCGAATTTTTCTCCAGTTTAGATCTCGGACATGATCCCCCAGTTTATTATGTTACGTATTATAATTTATTTCGAACGAGTTTCCGATTTATTACGTTACGTATGTTAACGTATTACTATTTTAAATAACCAGAAAGTTGAATTTACATTTAGAAATTAATTGGCTGTTAATATGTATAAAATTAAAGATATTTGCCAACAAGAATGATCAAATAATTTTCTTTTTTAACTTAAATATATTTTAATATACAAACAAAAAAACAATGCAGTTTATAATAACAGTTATTACTAATAGTTATTACAAATGATGGTTTATGTACAAGGATTTACAAACTTACAGACAATACTGATTCTTATATCCTGTCTAGAATCGAATAATTCATTGACGATCCAGGTCCACGACAAGCAAATTAATTCTGAGTTGATACTGTCACATCTCGCTTAAGCTAGTTAGCTTGGTTGGTCTCACACCCTTACAAGCTGACATTTTCCGGCGAAGATAATTAGTGTCCTCATAGAAATAGTAACGTTCGAAGTTAATTTACTAAGGTTGAACAGTTCGTAATGTTCGAAATCTATAATCGTTCCTGGTCAAATTCTGCAGTTTTCCGATTAATAGGCGTTAATCACAGTTATAGCTTCTGAGGCCTATAGAACACTGACTGTATCTATCCAATAATAGTAATACTTATTCTGTTTTTCAGCTAGCCGCTTTTTATACGAATCACGAGTTTGTAGAAATTTCAACAATGTTCTAGCGCCTTTTCGTAAAACAAATATTGTTGATTCTTACCCTCAATAATTTTCTACAAATGTGAAAAACAGGAGGGACTTATGCAATACACAGTAAGGAATATTCGTCACATGCAAAGAGAAAACTATACTGAAAGAAGCGTAGGTAAGCTTAATAAACGTGTGTTCTTCATATGTACACCTTCAGCATGACCAAGGATAAATGCAGGAGAATGAGACATCTGTTTTTGTCAACATGTTCTT
Organism: Tachypleus tridentatus; assembly: GCF_004210375.1. Classification (NCBI taxonomy): domain Eukaryota; kingdom Metazoa; phylum Arthropoda; class Merostomata; order Xiphosura; family Limulidae; genus Tachypleus; species Tachypleus tridentatus. Next base: position 225,319,071 of record NC_134837.1, on the reverse strand, counting down.
GTTTTTTATCATCATCTTCAACATATAAAATTATAATGTGGATGATTGGTAAGTGCAGAAGCTGTTTCACTTTCACAGATGCAGTAGCTAGAGAACTGTCAGCAGATATGGTGTTGATGGATAAGGATGTGCTGGTAAAGTCTTTCAGCAATGAGCTACACATTAATAATAAGGATATCTTTCATGTTAAAAGTAAGTGGAAGGCAAACTCAAAGTGAAACACTTAAATTTTTTTTAGTGAAGATCGTTTACTGATCAAAGCAAGAATGATTACCTTGACCGAAAAAAAAATGAGAAAGCAAGGATGTTAACAGTGGTGAACATATTCCGTGATATGATAAAAGTTCATGTTTCAATGTATAACGGTTATTAGCAAAATATACACCCTAACTGTAAGCGAACTTTTCTAAAATTACCAATATAAAAAAGTTAAAAATGTAGGTTTCACACATAATGTCCAAACCCAAGTTCTTTTTGGTGCTGTAGTTTCGGCAGAATGTTTATTGCCATGAACAATATATACAATTGTATATATACACGTAGTGATACTGTGAAGATTAACTCTCAAATAACACTGAAATAAGTGACACAATAAAATGAAAAATAGAAACAAAACAAAAGTCATGTATAGTATTTTAAGTATTTGTCTACTACTGAAATGCTGAGTAGATTCTTTAAATAATAGCTGGTATATATCATACAGTATGACCTATATTAATTCCTGGCCTGTCAGCAACTTTAAAACATTTCTCTTTCTCTCTACATTCTATTAGCAACAGTGACAAAGTCGAATCTATAACTTTTGTACCTAATCTAAATGTGTTCAACAAGAAGGGCAAGTAGACCATCAAACTAAGTTATGCTTTTCATCTTTACTTCTACAGCTATATTTGATTTTCAATGTTTGAAGATATCCTGAAATTCATAGTATTTCTCAAAAACAGAAAAACACGAACTATTAATTTTGTTGGTGTACAAAATAAACAATATAGTTGGTTTTCCTGATGGAGCCTCATACCGTATAAATAAAAACAACTTTATAAGTAGCAAGGTTATAACTCCATACTCAGAACTTGTGACTATAATTTGGTAGTATTTTCTTTATAACTCCATACTCAAAACTTGTGACTATAATTTGGTAGTATTTTCTTTATAACTCCATGTTCAAAACTTGTGACTATAATTTGGTAGTATTTTCTTTATAACTCCATGTTCAAAACTTGTGACTAAAATTTGGTAGTATTTTCTTTATAACTCCATGTTCAAAACTTGTGACTATAATTTGGTAGTATTTTCTTTATAACTCCATGTTCAAAACTTGTGACTAAAATTTGGTAGTATTTTCTTTATAACTCCATACTCAAAACTTGTGACTATAATTTGGTAGTATTTTCTTTTTAACTCCATGTTCAAAACTTGTGACTATAATTTGGTAGTATTTTCTTTATAACTCCATGTTCAAAACTTGTGACTAAAATTTGGTAGTATTTTCTTTATAACTCCATACTCAAAACTTGTGACTATAATTTGGTAGTATTTTCTTTATAACTCCATGTTCAAAACTTGTGACTATAATTTGGTAGTATTTTCTTTATAACTCCATGTTCAAAACTTGTGACTAAAATTTGGTAGTATTTTCTTTATAACTCCATGTTCAAAACTTGTGACTAAAATTTGGTATATTTTCTTTATAACTCCATGCTCAAAACTTGTGACTATAATTTGGTAGTATTTTCTTTCTCTGATATAATGTATTAATTGTCTTGAACATGGGTGCTTTGTTTGATTCGTGCATTCTGATTAATGTGATTTTACGAATGTTTAGTATATATATGAAAATGCAGGTGCATATACGCTTACTATGTACAAACTTCGATATTATTTATAGGAGATTTATACACAACAGGAGAAAAGTTCCTATCTTGTGTTTTTTTTATTGTAATTGTTCACCACAAGAACAGGCAGAACTTATGCAACATACAGTGAAGAATATACGTCACATGCAAAGAGTTTGTTTGTTTGTTTTGAATTTCGCACAAAGCTACTCGAGGCTATCTGTGCTAGCCGTCCCTAATTTAGCAGTGTAAGACTAGAGGGAAGGCAGCTAGTCATCACCACCCACCGCCAACTGTTGGGCTACTCTTTTACCAACGAAAAGTGGGATTGACCGTCACATAATAACGCCCCCACGGCTGAAAGGGCAAGCATGTTTGGCGCGATGGAGATGCGAACCCGCGACCCTCAGAGTACGAGTCGCACGCCTTAACACGCTTGACCATGCCGGGCCCCACATGCCAACATATGTTATTGTTGAGCTCAGGAGCCTTATACAGTAGGTGTCTGTGATTTGTTGACAATATATCAACGATGAATGAACAGCACACTCTTCACTTGTTTTCAAAATAATATATATATTCGAAACAAGCTGAACGTATGTACAACAAATTCTTCTTCATAACATATATATATTATAGGAAGATCATATACACTATATGTAGTTTTTTTTGTCAAAGGCCCACGTAGACATATTCAATTACTTTGGAATTTCAATTGATGAGCCGAAATATCTTCTCTATTATTATCTCATTAGTATTCTGTGTGTGATTCACTTATAATGTTTGCACGAGTTGCGGTAATGATTTGATCTTCTTTCTTCAAAATATTCTCTGTTCCTTTTGTCAAAGTGCATTCAGGCTGATTCAGTCACTTTAAGACTACACTTCGACAGAATAAATCATTCGTCTTATCTTGTTTTCTATTGTTAGTCTTACTTTATAACATATTAATCATTAAGCCTATCACTTCTACGGTAATTAACTTCACGCCAAACTTTCCCTTTCGCTTAACTTACTCTCCTCTGCTATGCTATGATGCTTTCGTTCATCTCACATTATTGATATTCGTATCACATAATGGTCTACCCGTCTTCTAGAAATATCTTAGATTTTTGACATTAGTGTATAACATGCGGCATTTGATAATCTCAACATCAACAAATTATAAACATAACTTCCTACAATCGCCTGCTTTTAACTCTTATCATAACAAAACTTAAATAATAATAACAATTTTCACTTACAAGATAAGTTAATCAATTATATCTAAATTAAAACTATTTTATGTCACGACAAATACTATTTGTAATTCGCTCTAGCTTTCATCAATTAAGACAACTACAATTCTATCACCACACAGAGTTTTAATTATTTTTACTTTAAAGACAGATAATACATCTCCTGGGTTTAATTCACTCAGTTTACAAGTTTCATTATATTGAGGTTATTCAATAGCATTAATTTCACTACTTTCTTTTATATAGGAGAAAAATAACCCCACTCTAAGGTATACCATCTGGTAATATATATATTTATGTCATCATCCGAACCTAATGCTTTTTTGTTAACTTGAACAGAATACGTTTCACGTTCTTTTTATTAAATTCATAATTTTGTATATTTGTTTTGATTAAATAAACATCCCTTATGTTCATCGAATGTAATTTTATTTTTAACACGAAAATTTATGGAAATACATTAAAAATATGACAACCTGTCTGTGCACATACGTTCATGTTATCTAAGATTTTTATAACAGTTTTTGTGTATGTTTGTGTCTGTATGATTTTTGTTAATATATTTTAATGATATTTTCGATTTTCTTCTAAAATTTTGATTAGTGTTTTAAATGGGACATCATATATTTTTATTTCTCCAAGTGGATAGAGTGAAGGCTAAAACAAGTAGCGGCAAAACTTTTTGCCTTCTAGCTGGTGCAAAACCATCTTGCAGTAGAGAAGTAAAATTTCATACATGAAGAGAAAGGCAATTAAATAACATTTTGATTATTGTGGTTTTGAATTTTTTTCTATGATTCTGAGCTTCTTGTTAGATTTTGGTTGTTTTTGATAATTTTGAAATAATTTGTGGCGTTTTTAACATTTTGCATTAGTTTAATTCATTGGCCTGTAAGTGGGGCTGAATCATTATATATATACCACTCATAAATGTAATCTTCATGCAATATGCAGATTTGCTTTTTACTATTTTCTGTAGAAGATTATAGGTGTATATCATGTAACATCAACACTTTATGACAGTTAGAATAATTAGAATATCATTGACAATGCTTAATATATTAGATTCTTAAGCTCTGATTAACATACCTTCACGTGTGTATACGTGTATTGTCATGGTGAAATTTTTATATACCGAAACTGAGTAGATATCGCAAAACTATATAAATATTTTACTATGAAATTATCAACAATGCCTTAGAAACTGAAAGTTTCAACACTCTTTTGACTGATGATCTAATAGCTGCCCTGTCTGAAAATCTCATAACCGTCTTAACTCTTTACAGCTATTTCTCACTCACAACTGAATTGACTGGCTGGACGATGTTGCTACTGCGGCCATGACGCCTATTACACCATTAAAAGCCCTTTGTGGTTTGATGTTGTTGCTAAGTCAAAAACATTATTGCGGAGCAGGGTTTATAACCTTTGAATACTTTTTGCGTTTTCCACAAAAACGCTAATGTTATATTTTTCACTGGTATTACTTATTAATTGTTTGTAGATGAATATTATTTTAATGTTAGTTTGCATATATTGCCTAACTGTTTCAGATATAAAAATCATGTAAATAGTACTGATGTGTATTTAAATATGTGGAGTTACTTCAAACATTATCTCCAAGCCAAGTATTTTTATTTACCTCATTTGTTTCGTGCGTGATGAGTTCTTTGCTTGAATGTTTCACCTTAAATGTAAATAAAGCCCTTAGAAGAGACTGCAGTAAATAACACTGAAGGAGCGAAGAAAATAGTTTTCACAAGTCATGATAGGAATGACATGTTAAGAATACATTTATATACCTAACACGTGTTGATGGTTAGGTGTAACTTTTAGTTTAAATAAAAACAAGCAGCATTACAAAATATGTTAGTTGTGTTACTGTAGTGTCAGCATGTGTATTATTTTATCCTTTATCACCTAGTAATTCAATATAACTACAATCACTGTAATCACTTATAAGATATTTGCTATTTTACATATATTTAATATTTTAGAATTTCATTTCATAAATAATAATTAAATAATTTAAAATAGCATTTACATTAATATGGTTGTTGTTTTCAATTAAGCACAAAGCTACACAATGGGCTATATGTGCACTGCCCACCACGGGTATCAAAACTCGGTTTTTAGGGTTGTAAGTCCGCAGACATACCGCTGAGCAACTGGGAAGTACATTAATATGGAAAATCTGGTATAGCAAACTGTTTAGAAATACTGAATGCTATAAATCAATAAGTCGAAGTAGTTCAATTATCACATACTTTCAGTAGATGTGTTCTACTGAACCTTCACTTCATATAACAAATTCCAAGACAATCTATTAAAAATACACAAGATAGCAAAATCTCCAATTTTTATTGAATTTCGTTCTGTACGTTTTTCTTTGCACCGAAGTATGGAAATTGTTCTTTACAGAAAAGCATTCTTAGTTTTCATGGATCTTTAAAACCTACAATTATGTATCAAAGTGTGTCTAAATATCAGCCATTTGTACAAATTATTCAACAAAACCCGTTCAGTTTTGATCTTTTTTTTTTGCGCACGTTTACGCAAAATGTCATGCCAGCTATCGGTCTGAAAGATTTACTAAAAATTCACTTAAGAGTCAAGATGGATCGTTTCTATTATTTGCTATTCGGATTAAAGACAGCTGATTCAGAACAGCAAAACTACCGGGTGAAAGCACTTGCAGATACATAATTATTGGTTAAGCTAAGAGAATTATATTAACAGTTTCCAGCTCAAGTTTCAAAAGAATCATATAAATGAATGGTTATTATTCATTGCCAACTTTTAAGCAAACATTTGCTAACCTTTATGAAATTCTCCTAATTAAAGTGCATTCAGCGTGATATGATATTACCTTAAGTGATTAGCACAAATAATGATGCATGATGTCGTTGTATAGAGTATAATACATGATGGTGATGATAAGAAATTGCTAATCTATTTAGTTTCGATGGCGTTATTAAAATGAAAGTTATTAATATTGTTTTAGGGAGGAAAACTACAACCATATGTTTTGAAAAGTCTGATTGGTTATTAAAAGTCTGTTCTGAATAATAGTGTTGCGATCCTAGAGCAAATGTTGGTTACTATCAAGCATCACTTTCTTACATAATAATCTAATCGAAAACACCTGATTTTCGATTTTTAACTGATAAAACACCGATTAAAAATAAAATAATTTGGTGTTTTTCCAATAAACAGCAAAAAGCACTGGAAATAGATAGTTGAGCATATAAATGTAACTACTTTTATGAGTAAATTGCCTTGGAATATTACTCTGAAGGAGAAGGAACACATTTCTTCCGTTAGTTGTTTGTTTTTTATAATTTAATGTAAAATGTTAGTTACTCTTAGAAATCTTTAATATAAATAAAACTATGTTTTGTTCGCGTTATCATTCCTGTAAGGGATCAGTGTACAGTGAATATGTGGTGTATTAGAATGCTCATTACAGCATTAAAAGCGAACACTTTTAAAAACATCGATTTAAAGAATATAAATAAAACTATAAAACAGCTTAAATAAATATAGAAAAACAAAAGTCCCATGTATATCCTTTGAACCAGGTCAAAGAATACCCCTGTTTCTGTCTCGTTGGAAACAGCTGGCTAAATCATTGTACACTTTGACTTGAGGTTCTAATTCTCAGTTGAAGGTTCTCCAAAGGGACAGCGGTAAACCTACAGAATATTTTAAATATTATTTATCTAAGGCACAACATGTTGAAACTATATAGGTTAAAACTGTGAATTTACTTGAGATACTTTCACGATATTTGAAAAGTTTTAGTAAACTTTACATATCTGGGCCCGGCATGGACATGTGGGTTAAGGCGTGCGATTCGTAATCTGTTGGTCGCAGGTTTGCATCCCCGTAGCACCAAACATGCTCGCCTTTTCAGCCGTGGGGGCGTTATAATGTAACGGTCAATCCCACTATTCGTTGGTAAAAGAGTAGCCCAAGAGTTGGCGGTGGGTGGTGATGACTAGCTGCCTTCCCTCTAGTCTTACACTGCTAAATTAGGGACGGATAGCGCAGATATCTCTAGAGTAGCTATGCGCGAAATTAAAAAAAAAAAAACAATTACATGTCTGTTGTATACAAAAATCCGACATTTTAACAAAGTAGGCGTATCATATATTTAGTTGTGAACTGTTGAACCCTTTATTGAGCTAATCTGATTGGAAAGTGGTTTTAATGTCAAAAATAACAAACAAATAAACAAACTTCTTTTGACCTTACAGTTTTCATATTGTACTTACATAACTGCTAAATCTTTGAAAGCGAATATCAAACATTTGTTTAAGAAAACTTTTTATGTTTTCGCTGTTCTCTCAACCATGAAATGAAAACTACCTTTTATTCATTTTAGAATATATCATGTTTCCACAATAATGATATTTACAGTTTCAGCTGTTAAACTTTTCTAACGGAATTACCGTTGTGCATTTATTTTAGTGCCTGTATAGTTTCTGTGTAGTTTTCTTTTTACATATGACATATATTGTTGATTGTGTATTGCGCAAGTCCCACCTGTTCTCGGATTTTGTAGAGAATTCTCGAAAGTGAGAATCAACAATATTTGTTTTCAAAAAGGCGCTAGGACGTTGTTGTTATTTCTACAAACTCGTATGATTCATATAAAAAGGCGGCTAGCGAGAGACAATATTATTATTATTCAACGGCTACAGTCAAAGGAAACTATAATTGGGATTAATGCCTATTAATCGAAAAACTACAGAATTTGATCAGGAAAGTTTTTAGATTTCTAGCATTACCAACCATTCAACTTGAGTGTATTACTTCTGACATTAGAATTTCTACTAGGATATTAAATATCATCATCGGTAAAAGTCAGCCGTGTAAGGCCAGTCAAGCTAGCCAGCTTAAGCGAGGTGTGACAATTATCAACTCATAACTAATTTGCTCGTCGTGAACCTAGATCGCCAATAAAATATTCAGTTATAAACCAGATATAAGTTTTTTGTTTTGAACGTTTTGTTTTGAATTTCGCGCAAAGCTAATCGAGGGCTATCTGCGCTAGCCGTCCCTAATTTAGCAGTGTAAGACTAGAGGGAAGGCAGCTAGTCATCACCACCCACCGCCAACTCTTGGGATACTATTTTACCAACGAATAGTGGGATTGACCGTCACATTATAACGCCCCCACGGCTGAAAGGACGGGCATGTTTGGTGCGACCGGGATTCGAACCTGCGACCCTCGGACTGCGACTAGATATAAGACTCATTATTGTAAGTTTGTTAAATTGTTGTGTATATATCATTATTTTTAATAACTGTTAGTGACGACCATTATTATAAATAGTATTGTTTAATGTTTGTATGTTAAAATGTATTTGTGTTAAAAAAGGAAATTGTGTGTATTATTCTTATTGGCAAATATTAATTTTTTATATATTAACATATGTATTAATTATTTTACATATTACTGAAAGTAGCTATCGGCGAACGGGTAGACTGTGGCCATAAAGAAATGCACATGGTCAGCAACAATGCTCACGTACTCTGTGATATTCAAATGATGTTTAATTTTTATTAAGGAGGCTAATGTGTGCCAAGAAAACATTCATCACACTATTACACCACCACCACTGGCCTGTATCATTAATACAAGGCAGGATGGAGCCATGGATACACGCTGTTTACGTCAAATTCTGACTCTACCATCTGCATGTCGCAGCGGAAATCGAGATTCAACAGAGCAGGCGGCGTTTTTCCAATCTTCAATCGTCCAGTTTTGGCGATTCCGTGCCCACTGTAGCCTCATCTTCCTGTTCTTAGCTGACAGGAATAGAACCCAGCCACTTCAAAATTCAACGCGTTGAGAGTTCAGAGATACCTTTCTGCACACCACTGTTGTAAGGAGCGGTTATTAGAGTATAGGTGGCCTTTTTGTCCTCTTCTCCTCTGATCTCTTTCATTAACAAGGTGTTTCTATCCAGAGAACTGCCGCTCACTAAATGTTTTTGTTTTTTGCACCATTCTCTGTAAACTCTAGAGACTGTAGTGTGTGAAAATCCCAGGAGGTCGACAGTTTCTGAGATGCTGGAATCACCACTTCTGGCACAACAATCATTCCACTGTCAAAGTCGCTTAGATCACACATCTTCTCCATTCTAATGTTTGTTCAAACAAAAACTAAACCTCTTGACCATGTCTGCATGCTTTATATATGGAATTGCAGCCACATCGTTCGCTATTTGCGTTAAAGAGCAGGTGTACCTAATAAAGTCGGCACTGCGTGTACATACTAAAATCCCCAACACACACACACACACACAAATTCCACAGGAGTAACATCAGAATATTAAAGAAAAAGTCTTTCAGCAGATAACGTATACAGGTTATACAGGTATAATACAAAATGAAACCACTTGTCAATAAATGATATACCTACAACTATACAAAGCACGCGATTAATATATACATAGTTACTACATGAAAAAGAAAAACAACTAAATGTAAATATGACTATTTACAATGAAATATAACAAGAATAAAAAAAACAATAATAATACAGTAAACCAAACCGAAAAAAAAATTATTTACATATATATTAACTGGAGGCTCTTATATACCAAAATCCTGGCAGATGGTCTTCAAAGGCAGTGGTAAATTTGCATTAAGCCAAGGTGGTCTGGTAGATAATCTTTCAGTTCTTTGTAAGGTCTGTTTAGCATCACATCAGCTCATCCAGGAGATGACATATCTTTCCCTCCAAAAAAAGGCTTATAATGCTTCAACAGGCAATCTTTTTTTTACATTTGTGAAATGCCCAAGCCTCTTTTCACCTGGCTATTTGCTTTTGGCACTTTACATCTGTTGAAGTACGAAATGATCTTTTATTTCAGTTGGGAATATAAATGACATCTACATGTTATCTCACTGTAGCGTTTGAGTCCTGGATTGCATAACAAATACAAGCTCAGCCATTAACTACAACTACCCCACGTATATGTTGATGTTCATTTTAATTATCTCCACTGTTTATTGCATGGTGATCATTAGTGCCCTTATGAACATTGATAAACCTTCTATCATTTGGATGAACTTCTGAAGAAATGTTGTTCCTGGATGGTTTTCTTAGGCAGATAAATGTAGTGGTCTTATCTGAGTTGCAGGAATAATCAGGTAATGGCAGTGCTTTGGTACAAAAAATAAGCCACAATCGATGGGGTATTTCAACACTTTTCTTTGTCTTCTGAATGTTTCTAACAATTCTGATTTCATTTATACAGCGATAACTTCGGGTTTTATTATTACTGATTATGTGGATTGAGACTCTTCAGCTTCTCCACAATTAAAAATGTTGTTGATTCAGCAGGAACCTCCCTCAATGATTAGGTAGTATTCAGCTTCTCAGCAGTCAGTTTTGGCGACTTCATGGACTTGAGGGCCAGCCAGTTGGTGGTTTCATTCAGATCCCTTTCAGTTGAAGCGCAACTTCATCCACGGCTCTGCTGATGGTAAAGTAAGGCTGTTCCTATATGTATTAGGTACTACAGGGTATTCAAGAATATTCACAGAAAACTTTTACTTAATTTCCTTCCATAATAATGGAGTAAGTTTATTGAACTAACGCAACATAAGTAAAATTAAAAATTATGGTTGTCTATTTGAATGTTTTCAAATGGCCAGAAGGGTTAAGAATTGGATCTTAAGTAGAAAACTCAAAGTTGAAATGTAAGGTAAATTGATTTCTGAATAACCAAACTTTTGGTTAAAAGTGCAGGCCACCAATATAATAGATTTACCATTACAATTTTTTTAATACTTACGTTTACTTCAGTTTAATGCCTATTCTAGAAATTTGAAGAAGATTCTTGAGAGTAAGAATTAACAATATTTGTTTTACGAAAAGCTAGCGTGTCTTCTAACATTGTAGAACATTCAAGAATCTCGCCCTAAATTATATAAACAGACGCGCTGAAAAAAAGAACAGAATAATATTTGTCAGCTACAGTCAGTGAGTTGCTTGTGTCTATTGTCTTTAGAAAGGGCAAATATTTGAGTTCATTTACATCAATATCTGTCCCACATATGAGTCGAGTATTGGAATTCATTTGGATCACCCACATCAAATGCATGTGGTATTATCAGATAAACTGATTTTCTTACAATTTAGATCTGCCAATAATGAAGTATTCTACAAGGGCTTTTGGAGTAGCTTACACATAATACATAACAAATTATGAGACTGGACAAGCATTACAAAGTGAACGTGGTCCTTTTTCTTAAGAAAACACAGTGTACGTACTTTCACAAACAAAAAGACAGTCACCTAGACTGCAATTAGGTTTATACATTTCACTCTCGCAAAATATATATCTCTAGAACTAAACATGTTGAACTCGAAATTGAACCAAACAGATAAACTAGGTTTCTTTATCTAATCAACAGCATCACTTAGTGACCCTTGTTTTCTCACAGCACTGGCTGGCTGTAATATACATACATCACCAATTTGGTTAGCAAAGGATATCACATTGACTTATCCTTTCAATACGAATACTACATTATTGCGGTATCTCCTTTAACAGGATAGATATTATATACTGTAGAAAACAAGCAAATAGATAACTAGAACAACGCAACTCCGATGATTTATGGGGCCATATGCTCATGCTAAAACTGCATAAAAATTGTATGACCGAAAAATCTTTAAGAATATCCTTTACAACTAAAATAAATGAGAAAACATATTATACTAGCGTATAGGTAATCAAAAATGACAAGGCAAGTACTACCACCCCACCCCATTGTGTACACTAACCTTAAAATTCACAGGTAACTGAACTAAATAAATGTTGCGATTAAGCCTGACTAACAAAAGAGGCAGAAAAGTGAAGTCCAGTTAGTTAAACATCAGTAAATTCCTTTGTAAGTCAATCAAAGTTAAGATTATTCATGAAGTGCATTCGTGGCGTATTCATTGAATAATTATTAGTAAAATTCAGCTAAATTAACAATTTTGCATATAATAAAAGAACCAGTGCGTTTTGGTAACATTAATTTTTAACAATAGCTTTTATGCCATATTGCTTAGTAACCAAAGTATAACCTAATACTGTTGTTAGTGTATGTTCTGAAACTATAAAATGAAATGTATAGAAAACAAAACAGGAAACTATTTTTTGATTTCTTAAGTTAAAAAAAAAATGTTGATATAACATAAAATAGCTTAATTAAGAAATGATTTAAGCTTAAAACTGAATCGATATTTTTACTTTTATGATAAATTTTATGAACTTGTCTTGGTGATTCCACTCTACGTCTTTACTTTAGGTTTATTATACCAACAGTCACTATAAGGTTTCACACACACCTTCACAGCCTCCTTCTGCATCTGTCACTAAAAACTTAACAGTTATTGAACTATTCTATCTGGTTAAATGCATTTTTGACTTTTATGACTCTCCCTCTTTCGATAAATTAAACGTTACATGATACACACTGGCTTTTATAGATATGGCAATATAACATGGATGACACAGCACTTTAACAATGAATCGCAAATTACTAAACCAAAAGCCTTTAACAATAAATTATAGCTCAAACACAGTTCAAAACCCGATATTTCAATTATATTTTAAAATTAAACAGAATACAATACAGTACTAAACCAAATTCATATTAAATAAATCAGTGCAAGATTCGTCTTTTAATTTAAAACCCTAATTAAAGAAAGTCAAAGCCACCAAATTACCAATCAAGATTATTTCAAATAGTTAATATATATAGCACAAACTTGAAGTGATATTATGCACACACAGTTTAATTCTTTAATAAAATAACGCACAAAAAAGTGTTTAACAATAAACATCAAATATTCTTTAAAAAACTACGTTAAGTACATACAAGTATGAAAAATCTAAACTAATTAATAGAAAAGGTTTATTTTCTTACAGCAAAGCCACATTAGACTATCTGCTGAACCCACCGAGGGGAATCGAACCCCTATATTGAACGTTGTAAATCCGGAGATATACCGGTATAGTAGTAAGGGGTAATAGACAAGGAAAAAAATAACAAAAATATAGAAATATCCTGTCCTCTTAAACGTGAACAGTCTAACAAAAGTAAATATGAAAGTAAAATGATACAAAAAGCGAGAAAAATGGAACAGTAACTCTTTAACAGTAAATACATATTGTACTTTTTATTTGAATGAAAGAAACATGGTGTTCCACTAATGAAAAAGGCAGTTTCATATAAATAGATAAAAACGGTATAAAATATAAATAAAATCCCAAGCTAAAGTACATAATACTCTTTAACACTAGACACCATTATAGACGTGCAAAATACACAAAAATATGAATATTATTACTAAAGAGAGCAATATTGATGACTATACAGACAAACAAAAATCTCTAAACTTCAACTAAAAACAAACGGACCAAGGACAATGTGTCAGTGGAGCCAAAAATTAGAGAATTAAAAAACAAACCAACTTTTGATATTGCATTCCTCTTCATAAATACAGAGTTTTGAAAAAAATTGGAGCTTTGTTTCAAAATGTTGGCGCTACTCTGATGTATACTATGTAAAAAAATTATAACTATAACACTTGAATGCAGTAATCAAATGAAATCGACCACCAAAATTTCTGTTGTTTTTTTATAAATATTTAAGAAGTTATTTTGAGCAATATTTCAATTATGGGCAATTGCTCTAAGTTTTCCTTTATATTAACTGAATCGTCATATTTTTTGTTTTGTGTTCAGACAAAATTATTTTTTCATAAGTATGTCTTTCGTATTTTCCTATCATTTTTTAAAATTTTTAGCCTCTTGTACTCGACTGAAAAATGTTTGAGAAATGTTTTATTGAAACAGAACCATTTCTTTCTAAATGAGACGCCAATTTTATGCAACAAAGTGCTGATTTTTTTTTTTGCAATCATGTTTAATTTCTCATCTTGAAAAATACAAGCTGTAATTATCAAATTACCTAACTAATTAGATTCTCACTTGGAAGTAAACACTCTTTTGATGCAATTTTCTTGACATAATTAAGTTCTCACTTTGAAACAAACAAACAAATTTTCAAGATGTCTTAAAAAAGTAATAAATTAATAAAAGGTAGGCTATATAAGAAATATTTGGGTGACACATTGTCCTTTTTTTCAAAACCTAGTGAGACATTGTCCATATCCCGAAATATGTATAACAAACTTTTAAATACCTGCTCTTTCACATGCTCACAAGCATGAAAGAGAAAGTTTACCCTCATTATAAACATAAAATACACACACACACACACACACACACACACATATATATATAAAGGGACCACGTGCAAACAGAACATGTAACACAACATATTAGGACCCTATTTTCCACATACATATAACACTCTAAATTAAACATAAATACATATTTTAAATTAAAGTGAATTAATCATGTACAAAATATATACCTAGCCTAGAATATGTCTAAGGCTAGAATATGCCTTCTTATTTTTTTGATTTTCAAGAAGGCACTGTGTGCCAGCATTGATGACTAAACACTAGAGACATCCTCTTGCTTCTTAGCAGTAGTAGGTTCTTCCCCAGTCAATGGAGGGATCTCAACTCCTGGTGAAATTAGCCAACCCATTCACTATTGTGCAGGTTCTTTCTCTCTGACATCTTGGCCAACAATACACTTTCATCTATACTCGTATGCTCATTCACGATGAAGGAAAAGCTGGTTACCTCAACGTAGTCGAAACATTGAGGGCCTCGCTGCGTAAGAACTTCATGGACATTCTTAAGCAGTTGGGAAGCAATGTAAAATGGTGAGCTTAAGCGATTTATCTTCATAGCACACAGAAAGAAGACTTCATAAATAGAATTCACTGTAATAAAGCAGCAAACCCTTCTCTAGTCGATAAAATAAATACCGACCATGGCTGAAACTTAATCTTAAATATTGAAAATCTAACTTTTAATTTGTAAAAGGTTCAGCCAAGTGTATAGGGAAGTCGAATTCTTTATTATGGCTGTGAAATAGTTACTGCTCAATAACACATTTTCAGGATTAACATGTACTCACGGCATCCTCGTTCGCAGAACATTTCCAGAGAACATCAGAAATGAGTATTAAGACTCTATAGGTCTAACACAGTCGAGATGATTCAGGTTAAGCAGTACTAATTGCCTTTTACCTTTATCCTTTGTCAACACTTTCGTGTTCTTTCTTTAGAGACTTTTAACAATTTAAAAACAGGTTAACGATTACGGCATCAATGACAAAAATCCACTGATGATACCTTCCTCCTCCCCATTACACTTATTACCTATATTTTCATTCTTCAAAACTGTATTTTGTAATGAAACAACATTAATAAAATACTCAACAAGACTTTATAGATCAATTATGTTTCAGAAATATTCCTATCACATCCAAATAAGGTACTGGATAAACCATATAAATATTTGTTATAATACTTTATTTATTATCTGTGAATTTTATGCACTACTTATAATTTCACTAATTCATTAATATTTCAACTTGATCAAGTTGAAACATTTTCTGCATTATGCTTACGAGAAACACCAAGTACAATTATTTAACAGCCAACAGGAAAAATTGTGGTTTCTCTTTCTTAGCGTGAGTCTCATGGTTGTTGTATCTCTTTCATGAAAACATCACCATCTGCCAAACATTTCAATTCTAAATTGAAATATCATCGCAATATTAGTTAAAGTAACAGGTAAACTGAAATTTAAATAATACTTTCGATGTCATTCATTATAGTTAGCCTTACACTGGTAAATCCCTAACATAGAGATAAAAATATTTATCTTTGTTTTTATTTATTACAATACTCTATGTGTAACTGATTGATTTAATTTAATGTGTCTTAAACACACTCATCAATGTACTTCACACACATACATGTGTTTGATTATATACATATATTACCATATACCTTCATCATGCTTTGTCAAGAACTCTGGCTAACACATGAACCTTTACTGTAATATTCAACTTACCGAGCGACACTATGGTCAGTACTAATTGTAGTAGCATCTAACGCTTTAAAACGTAAGTCATTTATATTTCAGTCTTCATAAAATGATTAAGTTTTGGAAAAACTATTAAAAGCCAAAACCTTTGAACTAAACGTTTACCAAGAAAACATGTGCTGGTACAAGTATACTTCGATGTATATTCAGAGAAAATAGAACTCCCTGTAGATCATAGATCCAGCGTATTTTCCATATTTTTCAATGAAATATTTATCCAATGTATGGTCTGCAGAGTTGTCATTACAAAGTTAGATTATCTGAGTAATATCCTCAAAATTTTGGAGATACTTTCATCATAATATTAATGTAGTGGCTTGTAAATCAATATTATTCACTTTCAGTCACATGATCATCTTAACTGTAGATAACTGAGTGATATTTCTACAGTGTAGTGCATAAATAGTTTATTTTTAACTCAAATCTAAGATCAAAAAGCAAGGGTCATTACACCCATTGTGTCAATAATCTCCAGATAATCTGGCTGTCTTAGCTTTTATGATCAGTCCCATTGAAGTTAATCAGAAGGCTGACGATAGTATTACATCAGCTAATAGGAGTTGGTAATCATTGTCATTTTGAAGAAATCCTCATTTCTCACATTAAATAACACCAGCTAAGTCTTTACAGCTTCCTGTCTCTCGTCTGGTGTCCTTATTTCCCTCGAGTTCACTGATTCTCGTTACAACTTCTAATCATGTTAAAGTACCAAAAGTTGGTCTCTGACTTATGTCTGCTGCTTAGTAATGTACTCCAGTCACTTTTGAACATCTTGGATCTCTTGTATACATTAGAGAACCAAGTCACTGAAGTGTTAAATATGGAATAATTTGCTTTTATGAGAGTGATAAATACTGTATTCACACTAAGTTCTCACATTGGAACATCCATTTTTGTTGTTCAGTTTTCGCACTTCTTCTGTTAACAATCACTTTTCTCGAGTTGTTGTTGGGTAAATTCATGAGTGTCAACCATCATTGTTCTCAATCACTCTACATACAGCTGGAGACATTGGAGTGCTTCTCCTTGTGTAAAATATAACATCACGTCCACAGGTAATAAAACTTTCCACAGATACATGAACAGTTTCAGTTAATAACCTCTTGATCCCTCTTCCATCCATCATCACATATCGCAGTTCTGTTGGGATTAACAAACTCTGTAAGCATTCACTTGGTACTCTGTATTGTCCATTCTGATCAGACAAGGTTGGTAAAGTGAAGCACACGTCTTCAATATACCCACATATAACTCAAAAATCAAGTTGCTGTTAAAGTTAACTCCCTAATACATATGGTGTTATTCCAGTGGTCCAGGCTGGTTTATTCAATCCCAGCTAACACATTCACAATAGTCTGTGTTAATTCCCTTTTCCAATGTGAAAGCTTTGGCCCGCTTCATAAAGAAGTTAACGGTGAAATTTATGTATTGATGCTTCAGTCAAGTTTTTTCTCAGTTTAGCAAACACTACACAGTACTCATAAACCACTAAATGTCTCAATTGACTCTCAATCAGAAGAACTATCAGTCATCAAATGTCAGTACAAGTGTATATCATATCTTAATGTCCTCCTGTTTCTGTGTTATACAAAGTCAGGAATTTTTCCTTCTACATAAGCTGTATCATTGTTGGATCACTTGTCTCGTAGGTTGATAGTAGTGGCACATCATGCTTTTTAACACTTATTACGTACTTGTGCCACAGATTACAAAGATACATGCTAAGTACTTTCATTACTGCTTGACAGCATGGAGTACTCACATCGGACTAAGATCCTTCAGTTGATCCTCTCAGAGCTTCAGAAGCATCAACTTTCCAACCACTAGTGGATCATTCTTATTTATAGTTTGTTCTCTTTGTGACTTAAACAGTTAGCTCCAACACTCACATAGTATCCAGGGACAGGATATTCGACAAATGGACAGTATGTCACTATATGGAATTTGGAATTTCGCACAAAGCTATTCGAGGGCTATCTGTGCACTATATGGAAGGATAGTCCATCTGTGTTTCTAGGTTTCAGGCTGAGGTGATAAACTATGGAAAAGTCATATTCTTAAAGTGATATTACTTAATGTACTATGGTAAGTCCAGATTACTAATCACTACACAAAATATAATCCACTTGAATGTGCAACCTCCTATAATACAAGTAATGGTAATATTATTTTACAAAAACAACCAGTGCAAGCATTTTGTCATGGCCAAGTGGTTAGAGCACTCACATTACAATTTGAGAGGCTGGGCTGATAGGTTGTTATAATGTAATGGTCAATTCCACTATTCATTGGTAAAATGCAGGCCTAGAGTTGGTTGTAGGTTGTGATGACTAGCTGCCTTCCTTCTAGTCTTTCACTTGTAAATTAAGGACAGCTAGTGCAGATAGCCCTCATATAGTTTTGTGTGAAAGTAAAAAACAAACAAAAAAGCAGCTGTTTCTTTGTCATACAGTTTCTGCATTCAGAAGCTAAGAGCATGCGAATAGCTCATGCAATTATATATTCCGTTTAACTACAGAGACACTGTTCAAGCTTCATTGTTACTTGCGTAAGTGTCCAATTAAAACTCAATGGCTTAACCTTGTCTTAACAGATAGGTCAAATAGCGCATGTCACGTGTTAATTATTTTTAAAATTTAGTTAAATAACTGACATTACAGTGCATTTTATAATCCAACTTTAATATTATATATATTTTAACTTATTAATTAAAAAACATAACATTAAACAAATCATAAATATGCTTTTTGTGTGTCATATGTCATGTCTTCTTGTCTTATTATTCAGTTTATATTCTCTTACGTCTGTCACACTATTTTGATAGTGATTAACGAATTAGAAACTTACATTTCAGACATTTTTATGGTAAAATATAAAATAAAAACCTCCTCCTTTTTTATTTGCTGAAATATCAATATATTTTGCAAACTTACCACGGAAACTCCCCCAACTACTCCATTTTTGAAATCTCTCGTCTACTCACGCCTACTTCTCTTAAGTGCACTTTCTTATCCAACAGAAAAAAGCAAATTCCAAACTACGCAAATCTGACAGCTGTATGTAATTGGGTTGAAGGAGAAACTTATATTTGACTGAAAATATTGAAGTCTTTGCTCTAAATAGATATGAGATTTCTAACCCACATATAGCCAGACAAATTACATTGGTTTTGCGTGTTCCCGTGTAATAATTTGATAACTTTTTGGGTTTCTAAAATGCATCTCTGAAAACTATAAAAATTAATTTGTCTTCCTTTTCTGTTTGATAAAATAAATTAGGCTTATGTCGAGGCTTAACAAGTACAATATGCAAGTATAAATCAACTTAGTGCTAGAAATAATTGTTTTTGTATATATACCTTTTATTTAATGTGCTTTGTTTTATGAAAAAACTAAAAATTAAACATTTATGAGTAAATCGTAATCATATACATACTTGTTCATAAATACTTACACGCTAGGTACACCTATACCATCCTTGAAAAGTAATTAACATCCAAATACCTACCACATTTACTGGATCAGTCCGGAGTTTATGAAAAGCCATATTCTGAGCATTTTCTTGCACTTTTATTACTTTAGACCAGGGGACTTCAAACCTTTATGAACAATGGCAGAGAATTTGATCGTTTTAGGCTTCGCGGGCGGGAGGGATCGTGGTTAATTAAGTAGGGATGCATATATGATCAGAATACAACATCACTAATTTACTTCTCATAAGAGCACATACTTAAAACATTTAAGATGCACAAACTTCTTCTTTCAGCATTGGTGACAAGCATAAAATTGGTGCTTTGCTGAGAAAATTACACTTAAGTGAGTTTCAAAGTTAGCGCTACCTATAATCAAAGTGATAACAAATGCTCATCATATAAAGCTGATCTGTAACTAGATTTCACGTATTTCATCTTTGAAAATGTTTTTCACAGAAATAGGTAGTGTCAAAAACTGAAATGAATCCACGAGCTAAGTTTTTTTAAATGAACGTATTGATCACCTGGAAAGCATTTATAGAACTCTATCAGTTTCTCTTCTTTGTATTTGTCCTTCAACATGTGGTGAAATTGCAGATCAGTCACTTCCATTTGAACTACAGGCGGTAGTTCATAAATAACACAATCAAATAGTTTTGAAAGATCCTTATTTCTGTTGCACACTCATCAAGATAAATAAAACGTTCCTTGAATTGCAGTTTCAGGTCAGAAAGAATATTTCGTGCAAACCTGCATGGGAATGGAGATCACACTTCTTGCTTGAACTTTTCACAACATGGAAAGTGTGTGAAGTAACTCCTCCTCAACTGTGAGTAACGGTTGAGGACGGTTCTTTTCATTCAAGGGATTTTCATTCTCAGTTCTAAGCTCAAAATATCGCGACACAATTTTCCCTTAGCTAAGTCATCGAACCGAAGCTTGGAAGGGCAAGTCAGTATATGTTGCTTCTGTTTCCACCAAACATTCACGGAATTGACGATAGTTGAGTCCAGGAGAACGATTGAAGTTCACTGTTAAAACTACAGGTTCCATGACACATGAGAGATCCAGATATTTTTCACACAGTGCCTGCTGATGAATAATGCAGTGAAGATCCATAGGCTTGGAACAACCCACATTTTCAACAGCTTTGTAAATTTGCCCAACTAAACATTTTCCTGCACCACACGTATTTTTACCACCATCTGTTGTAACGCACTTTAGCCATTTCCATTTCAAGTTGTACTAAGTTAGTGATTTCTCGATATCTTTGTAAATGTCCGCACCTGTGGTTGTTCCATGCATATTGTGCACAGAAGCTAATTTTTAGTCACTTCAAAACTAATATTGATTCCGCAAATAAACAACAGCAACTGTGAAGTGTGACAACAGCTATCTGTTGACTCGTCAAACTCGATGTAAAAGAATTCGAATTATTTGGACTTGTCTTTTAGTTGAAACATAATATTACTTCCAATGTCCTCGACTCTACGAGCAACTATATTCGCCAAAAATCTAATAATCTTAATTAAGTCTACTTTTTCTGGGCACATTTCTTCGGCTGCTTAATCATACGTAATTTATCTAGCTCATCATCGGTAAATGGTTTTCTTCGCTTGGCTAACAGGTGTGCCACTCGGAAACTTGCTCTTGTTGCAGCTTCATTCTTGGCTTTCTTCCTCTTAAATACAAACTATTGTGACAATAAATTACGTTTCAAGGTTTCGAATTTGTCTGAAGGTAGTTTTCCCGAGGATAGTTTGATTAAGGCTTGGTTTGGTAATTTCTGCAAATGTTCTATTCTTTCAATTAGCACTGCAAAAAGTCTCATTGCACATTAAGCATAACGCTTTGTTACATGATTCAATAACGAAGTAGTCCACACTCCACTATTCTTTAAAAACACGACATTCCCTTGTCCTGACATAATAACTAGGAACAACTATGAATTCCAACATAAAGTAAACAGCAGCATTCGCTGACACATACTGAGGTGCACGAGGCAGACGTGGGAAGAAATACGTTGCTTTAAGGCACTGGGATCTGCAAGAAAGATGTGGCAATACTAAGTAGTATGACATTTTACTGTAAATAGAAAAGTGTTTCGCACCTAGATTGGCTTTTATTCCATTACGTTTCATTTTCTATTTTTATATTATTAAAAATGAAAATGATTTTATTATTTTAATGAACTGCTGACGGGCCGTGTCGCAATTAGATTGGCTTTTGCTCAATTACGGTTTACTTTTTTGTTTTTATAATATTAAAAAAATATTTTATTACTTTAATAAACTGTTGGTGGGCCGGATAAACCGAAGTCTCGGGCCGTAATTCGGAGACTCCTGCTTTAGACAATTGTCATTGAACCCACTAAAATCCTCTCCCACTATGTTCTAGGAGCTGGGATTATAATCATCTCCGTGAAGAAGCATTGATAACTGCATCACAAAAGGTTATTTGCTATTGACGGTGCTTAATTATGGTGTCAAATAAACAGGTTAACGGCAGGATTAGTGATTCATTTCGTTAATGATCAGTAAATTTCAACTTCAGTCGCTAGCAGTTATACAAACATAAGAAATAAGTGTGAAAAGGTCGGAAATAGAAACTGCTGCAAGGTCAATACTCATGACATCAGCATAATACTACACGCTTTATTTCATGATCCTTAAACCTTTAAACATTACGAGATGAATGTAGAGAGGGTAGTTTTGACATCTTCATGTGTTCCAAGCTCTTTTCCATCAAGGTAGTTCTGCAAACCTCGGAATAGATTATAATCAGATGGGGCAAGGTTTGGAGAGTGAGAGGATGTGGAAGTTTTTTTCCAGTTTTCCTCTTCAATCTTTGCAGATGTGATCCTTGTTGTATGGGGCTGCGTATTATCCTGGTGTAACAGAACACTTTTACGATTGATCAAAGCAGGCCTCTTTTCTTTCAGTGCAACATTCAAGCGCTCT
Source organism: Tachypleus tridentatus (assembly GCF_004210375.1). Lineage (NCBI taxonomy): Eukaryota > Metazoa > Arthropoda > Merostomata > Xiphosura > Limulidae > Tachypleus > Tachypleus tridentatus. The sequence continues at coordinate 225,296,515 of NC_134837.1, read as the reverse complement.
AAGTGTTGACAATAGAAGTCTGATGTAATCGTTACATTGAATAGCAGCGACGCAAAGTGGATCACACCAACATTATCCAACTGAACGCTTAACAAGACTTTTCTAGAGTGGAGGTTCAGTTTGGGTCTGTGCTTTAGCCAATTTACCTGCACTGAGCCATTGTCTGTGGTGCTTCACATTTTAATAAAATATCCATTTTTCATCTCCAGTCACTAACTTGTCCAAGAAAGGTGAGTTACATTAATGAAAGTTTCTCTAAGGTTGGCTTCTGTCAAATCATAGGGGACCCATTTTCCAAGTTTTGACACCAAGCTGTTACAGATGACGGTAAGCTGTTCAATGTGTTACATTTAGCTTCTATGCTAGTTCTTCAACTGTTACAGCACAATCTTCATCAAGTGCAGCCAGCAGCAAGTCAATATTAAACTCAACAGAACTACCTGAACGTGGCGAATCACTTAAGCTGTAATTACCTGATCTGAACTTCTGAAACCACCTTTGAGATTTTATATCATTGAGAAACTCCGTACGATAAACACCTTGAATGTTTCATGTAGCTCCTGCTGCATGTTACCTTTTTTAAACTCATAAAGCATTATATCTCTAATGTGCTCCTCTTACACGTCCATCTTCACAAGGGTTTATTTGATTAATGATCTAAAAAAGTGAAGTTGGGTTAGTTTATTTTATTTGTCTGAACATTTTTATACACGTTCTACTACATATTTTAGTTATTAAAGCCTTACGGGTAGTCTAATAGATATGAGGAGGAAAATGAGAAGTTTCAACTTATTCTTATAGGAATCATGGGTTTTGATACTATTGACAGGATGTGCCGGCTTAGAAATGAGCACTGGTCAACCAAGGTTCCTACCTGCCACTATTGAATTCAATGCTGCAGATACCACAAACACTGCATAGTTAATTTGAGAACAGAGAAAACTATACTATATTCTGAATAACAAAAGATAGAAATAGGTATTCATTTGCATGTTAGACAATGGACAACAAAGGAAATGATTTAAAGTACATCATGGTAAAAGTAAAGCAGAAATATTAATTGTCCAAATAGTTGTCATATCTTAGTCCAGTTTTCACACATTCGTCATTTGTGAAGACACTGATCTCCTTGTTCTGGTGTTGTACTATTCAGGAATTGATGCCTCAAAGTTTACTTCAAGTATGAATCAAAGTTAAATTCCGAAAGGAAGACAGGACAATCAGTTTTGGCAAGACTGTTTTTGGTCCATATTTATGCCTTAAAATCTTATTTATGCATGCAATACTAGGATGCGACATAACATCCAGTATGCTTAGTAACGGAAGAAGAGTTTTATTGAAAATAAGTTATTGTTAGTGATTTGAAATATCTAATACGTTTATTCAGAGTAAGAGAAATGTTTTGAATTTATTTACTGCAACTCATTTTGAGATAAAACTATGTTCCATCAACTGCTTCAGAAGCAAAATTATTATTTAATTATTATATTGCTTTCATAATAAGAATTTAAAAAGATAACTATTTTAAAAGAGGTAGTTAGAACAAATTTTGCCACATAACTCTGTGTGAATCGCACACTGTGTAAAGCGGACATGTTGTACTAGAAATAGGCTTGTGTAATATTGTTGCGGTCATCTTACTTGAAGCTCCTAAGTTTTCTAGTTTATGTAATATTATTATCACTATAGAGATAGATATTGTTGCATGTTATAAATATGTACGGATACATAGTATGATTGTTAGTTTAGCTATAATGGACACTTTCTAACCAGAAACGATCACACCTTGTATTGTAACAACAGAGATAAAGAAAAATAATTCATCTTGCCAAAGGGTGTTCTAGGGCCGGGATTCCCAAACTTTTTAGACCTGAGGAGCTTCCAATCAGAAAGAAAAAACATTCTGGAGCCTTAATAAAAAAATGCATTAAAAATAGAAACAATCGGTCACTAGCGCCAGATGAGAAGGGAAATACTCTCCAGTAGTTGTACACAAATCAGATATGTGCTGCAAGACTGAATCTTTTGCATCTTTACTTAAGGAAATTTCATTCATAAGCAAAATACCACTGAGATTTTTGAAGCAATTAAGTTATTCCATAAGTATACATTCACCCTAAAAATTTAGCTTACGTTGAAGCGCTTCCATTTTACTCTGAGCTCTGAAGTACATTACCCTGATACCCTGCATTGTAGCATTCACTTCATTTACATAGGCAAATACGTCCGAAAGGTAAGCCACTTTCTGTATCTTGCATTTGTCCCTTAATTTGTATGCAATTTCTAAATGCCATTCAGATAGAAAGAAACCTATATCCTGAAGCAGTCAGTAAAATTAAACAAGCACTTTTCCCCAAGAAATCCATCGGACTTTAGTATGAAGCAGCAAATGTTTTATACAAACTTACCATATCCTCACAGAGTAAACTGAAGATCCTCGCATTGAATGGTCTTGATTTTATAAAGTTAACTATTTTTATGACATCACCCGATACCCATTTTAAGTCTTCTGGCATTCGTTTCACTGCAAGTGCATGACGATGAAGACAGCAGTGGATACTCTTGATGTTCGGGTTTTTCTTTTTTATGCGTGCCACTGCGCCTGAAACTTTTCCAATCATAGCTGCAGCCCCTTCAGTGCAAGTACTTGAGCAAAGCTGCCACGAGATCTCATTCTCTTCCACAAATAAATCAATCAGTTTAAATATTTCTTCGCCTGTTGTTTGAGTAAGCAAAGGTTTGCAAATTAGCATGTCTTCTTCAAAACTAGCTTCATGAATATAGCGAACAAACACAAGCAACATTGCATAACCTACGACATATATTGATTCATCCATCTGAAGCGAAAAAATTGGACACGGTTTTACTCGCCTTATTATCCGTTAAGCAATTTGCTTCGAGAAACCGAGTTGTCAGAAAGGGGCACTTAAATAATGTTTTTAAGAAATTTCTCATCAATCATGCAATCTACCAAATCTTTTGCGCATGGTTTTATAAAATCTTCTGCAATTGTAGGAGCTTCACCTGCTTTTGCAATACGGTAACTAACACGATATAAAGCAATAAGAGTACCTTTGTTGTCCTGATGGACAAACGAACGAAATGTAACTTTCCTTACATTTAATTGCAAACACTTTCTTTTGAAATACTCAGAAGTTGGATTTTTTAATTGGGAGTGTTTAATTTCTAGATGCCGTCGTAACTTTGTTGGGTACAAACTTCTGTTACTTAACACTACTCAACACTCAACACATTAGGTCCATCTTCATTACCTGCCCATGTAAAACCATATTAAATAAAACTTTCATCATACTTTCTTTTCTTTCTTGTTTCGGTACTTCTTGCATCATCCTGCGTTGAAGTGCTTGCACACGACGATAATGCCGATGAATTCGTATTGAGCCTAGGCGTAAAAAGAGTTTTACTCGTATCAGATTTACTACTGATATTCAGCCACTTGTTCACTATAAAGGTGACAACTAATTAATAATTTGTCAAAACGTATTCTTATATCTTTGGCACTTCAAAAGTATTTTCACGGACACAAATTAGCTTCTTAATGAAATCTCGCCAAGCACTTGGGTTTTATGATAATACAATCACACGCCAACCTAAGATCTGTGTTGCCATAACGAAGAAGAAATAAAGTGGGAAAAGGTTAGGCCTCTAGAGTAATATATTTTTCTAAAGAAAAACGGTAAGCTATTATTTTTATAATTGTTTCTTTGCCTTTAACAGAAATTTTAAAGCCAAATAACAACATATTAAGCCAGATTTGACGTGGGTCTAAATCTCGAACGAAGTGAAACATGACGTCATGCGAGCATATGACGTCATAGAACTCATTGGTACCAAGTTTGTCTAATTAAACTACTACGAATCTAACCTAACGTAACAATTACTAATTATACTTGCTATAAATATAATTATACTTCGTAAAACTATACTTTGAAATTGAAACAATTGATACTGCATCTAATTGCATCACAATGTTTCAAATTTGGACAAGTTTCAGCTATGACGTCATGGTTCTTTTTTTTTTTCATTTCGTTCGACACTTAGTTACTAATCTAGATCTGGCTTTTAAAAGACAGTTGGCACCACTACCCAGGTTTGACCGATGTTTCATACGATAATTACTAGGCTATCTTGCATTTCCAATGACGCATGTGATCTTGAGATGGTGCCATATCTACCTGCAACCAGTGATGGATGCCACGGTCGAAGTTAACTAAGATTGCATTAACACTTTCACCGTGAGAACTTCCCCTAAGCTAAATAAAATCGTCTGGCGTTAGGCAGAATAAAATATTAAAAGACCCAATACGCAATAAACGTCTTATATTAAATATATATTTTAATTTTTACTTTTTTTGTACAGCGTATTCTGATTCAATTTTATAGTTTTCGGAAAAAAATATTAACATTCAAAAATTTCCTCGCGGAGCCCCATGTTATAAGGTAATTGAACCCGTCTGTATGGATTTTGACGAAAAGGAGATGATTATTTAACGGTCTAGATTCAACTGTAGTAAATAATAGTGTACTGAAATTTTGTACATACATTTCACTTGTTTTGAATATACATTATTTTAAAACAAAATGAATGTGTGTTTTCTATTTATTATTGAAATTTATCACCAACGAGCCACAGACACCTACTGTAAAGAATGTGGTTTCTATATAATCCTAACATTATCTTTCGTTTGTTTGTTTGTTTTAAATTTCGCGCAAAGCTGCACGAGAGCTATTTGCGCTAGTCGCTTCTAATTTAGCAGTAAACGATTAAAGGAAAGGCATTGAAAATTCTTCTTCACTATAAGTTCCATCAGTCTTCAAAGTGAGGGTATATTATAAAAGAGCAAAGCATGACTTGAAACTTGTTCGAATCTTACTGAGTGCTGAAAGCAGTTTTAGCTCTATTTTAGCTCAATCTGCTTAATTTACCAGTATCCAGAGGTCAAATATCAAGTATTGAAATAGGTACAGAATCTTGGTTTATACTACCTTTTCTTGTCAGTCATAATGGGAGATGACCCTGCACTTTCTGAAAGCAGTATGATTACATTATTTAACATCCTGTTTATCTTGATACTAACTACTTTCCTTATTCTCTGTGGAAGTCTATACATCAGTTGTTTTATTAGACTTATTGCCAATCTCTTTGTAATTGTGAGCTACTTCTCATCCCACAAATATGTCAAATACTGAGCTTCTGCCCCTCTGTTGACTTGATATTGCTTACACAGTCTTCATCCAGTGGTCTCAGGTGTGTTGACAGTGTAGTTATTACTTGCTTTTAGGATGGTGTAGCAGTAGTCATGCTAGGATACCACTAGTCTGGGTTATCTCAAATTTGTCTGGTGCTCCAGTTAGCATTTTAGTGCCTGTGATTATAGGTAGCACTGGGGACTTCATTCATACTTGGATAGATTATTCTTTGAGTTAATGCAGTCTGATTTATGAACAGGAAATAATGCATTGCATCTGTCATCATGTTTGCCTATGCTGTATATTTTAAGAAAAATAACTTAAATTTAATTTTTTTAAGTAATAATATATATTTATATATGCAATGTAGTATAATTGAAATGTTACTGTATTTTACAAACTCCAAAGCCAAGCCAGGTCACTTTGTGAAAGTGAGTATTATGCTATTGCATATGGTAACACAAGATGCACGTGCGCGGTGATTGCAACTTCCGTAATGTTAATCGGGCATGGTTGAAAGGAATATGAAATAACAAAATAATAAATGTAAATAGATGTATAATGTTCAGAGATTTAATCTACCTAGAATAAACATTTGTAGTTACATGTTACAATTTGTAGCCATTCTAGAACGAAAAATCAGGGGTTCGATTCCCCTCGGTGGGCTGAGCAGATAGCCCTTTGTGGCTTTGCTATACGAAAAATACACACACACAAACACACTAGAACGAAAAACATAACTTAAACCTTATTTTCTAATTACTTTTAGTAGTTACAAGGTCAATCAATTCGACCAGCCCCGCTCAGAGGTGTGATAGAGAAAACAACAGATAAAATGTAAAATATTTCTTCAAACAAGTTTGATACTTATCTGGAAGTTAGTAGAAGGTTATAGAGATTTTGCAAATGAAATTTGACAATTTTCTGATGCATAACGCCATTTTAAATCTTAAAATCAAATTACTTTTCATATGGGATAGTTAACATTCGAAAAGAAAAAAATGCACGAGCAAATCTTTGATTACAAAATCTTAAATCTTACTTTAAAATATAATATTTTGTGCATGGAAACTTTGTTATGGTTAATGATAATCTACCAATTTCGCTAGGCTTATGATAAATGTTGTGGAAAAGCTCAGGTAATTGAGGTGAATGAGCTTATTTGCTATTGATAGTGTCATATTATGGGGTTGTATAAACATTATAATGGCAGAAACAATGTTTCATTGCTTTATATTGGACAGCGTTTTTACTTCAGTTACTAACATTTAAATAAATATATACATAAATGTAAAAAGGTTAGAGGTTGAAACTCTCAGAAGTACTTTAAAACTTCATGGTCAATAATAAAAAGAACAGTACTACTTATTGTATATCGGACTTTTTAACCTTTAAAGTTTTATGGTGGTTATAAGATTGGTCAAATTAAAAGACCCCCTTATAGAGTTAAGTTAGAAAAATAACAGATGAGATATAAGGTTTTTTCTGAAAAAAAAAAATATATATTTATTTAGGAGGTTTCATAAATTATGCAAATCGAGTTTGAAATTTTTCAGAAAAAAAGTATTTTTAATCTTAAATGAAAATCACTTTGCATTTCTAGCAGCCAACTCTCTGACTCCATGTTTACATAGACAACTTTTAAGTAAAAATTCTGTTTGTATGTCTGCAAAAGACTTGTAATATTTACTATAACCTAGAAACATTTAGTAAAGACACTCACACCATCTTAACTTTTTTAGTATGGAAACTATAACGATCACTTTGGAGTCACGTGGTTGATGAAAACGTATCCCAACTAATTGCTCCATTGGCATGCATGTTTATCGTAGTGTGCATAAGCTAATGGAAAATGTCAACAAGCTTTGGTTGTATGTTACTGATGGACCTATTTTTGTACTAGCTTAAGAAATCAGGAATTATGGCTGATGAGCTAGAAGAGAATGAGGGTTTTGTTGCATTATGTTTGCTTAGTTAATAACGAAGAAGATGATCAAAGTATATATCTGATTTTGTAAGATAGATCAGATGAAGAAGCACTTGGAAAAAAGGCTCAGTATAGCTATGGTATCTTGCTGTGATTAACTTCCAAATAAAACTGATAGATCAATGACCAAAAATAAGTGGCATTCCCTGCCTGCTTTCAAAGATATCAAATGATGTTTAACTATGCAATGTATATTCTATATTGTATGATTGCTAATTTATTGTATAAAGTTAAGATGTTTTGTTAATTATAAGATGAATGAGAGTCAAAGGTGTTGCGCCATTTACTTTCAATTAGAAATTTCGAGAGAGGATGTATGAAGATCGCTGCTCATTTGTTTCATTGTTCAAACAGTTTTAGTTGGATTTCTTAGAATATCATTAGTTTTAAAACTGAGAATGATCATTGGGTTTTTATAAACTCAGCTGAAATGACATTGAGACCATTATTTTCTGGACTGTAAAATAATTTTCTGATTCAAAATTCTGTCTAATATTCTGCAAAAATCATTTACTGTGTATAACCTAGTGGTAAAGCAATATCTATGCAGCAGATCTCTTGATACTCACTAGACGTATCCAGAGCATTTGAAGTGATATAGCTCTCCCAGTTGCAGTGTTGGAGTTGTGTTTTTCTCAGCGCATAATGTGAATCAACTTGTTATACATTTGAGTAAAATGTTCGTTTCACTGGATTTGCCTTTATTCTTTTTTTTTTTTGTAATGCTAACTAAAGTGAGTGAGTCAACTTACAAATGGAAATGCATTATCTTCGCTAATTCAGTTACCTGTATTATCAGCAGTTTAAAGCATTGAATATATTTTACTATGGAATATTGTATTTGGCCTAGGTTGTTCTGAGTGTTTATTGATATAGATATACAGTAGTAAGGGCATTAATATTAATCCTAATCAAAATAAGTTTAATAAAAAGTCTTAGTTCAGTTCAGTTTTACCAATAATTACTGATTTTGTGATGACAAGAAAGAGTGATGAGTTTAAGGCTTGTAGATGGTACCGTAACTATTAATTTAGTCATGGCTAACTGAAATACTGTGTGTAAGTTGTCATAATAATGGTTTTTAAAGTAGAAGCATTCTGTCTAACACTATTAGTATATACGACGATGTGTAATGTCGTGATATATATGTGTATGGTAATATATATGCATAAATATACGTAAGGCTGCAATGTTTTTGCAAACATCTATGGATGTTACACAAGTCACTCATAAGTGTTGTCAATTACTCTGAGAACACAATTGTCAAGCAATATATGAATGAAAATAAAGGACGTGATCTCTTATATGACCTGATGAACGACATTTGAAAATAAAAAGTTCCTGATATTTTCATTAATTCTTGTGAAAAATTTCCAGTATCAACACTGAAATACTTGGCAGGTAATGGATTTTCATAGAATGGATAAAAGTAATACGTAAGCTTTTATTTTGTTTGAAAGAAAAAAAAACTGTTTTTAAGCATGTAGGTTGAAGTTTTTTAATAAGTACACAGTTTTACTGAATATTGATTCATTACAAAGTATAGTTAAAATGTATGAAAACATGAGTTTTCAGCCAGAGGCAGGAAGTAATACACATGTATTGGTACTTTAGAGTAACCTCTAGCTGTTATTAGTATATAAAAGGAATATGATGGAACATGAATTATCACTGTTAACAAATTTCTATGTTCAGAAGAGAGAGACTAGTGCTTGTGCCGTAACTGGCCTGCTATGGAATCCATGTTTGCAGTCTCGCCTCATTTTTCCTACTGGACCCAGGTTCTATTAGGTTGAGGAATAATTCGTGAGCGTTTTTAAATAATTTCATTCAAGCATTACATGCAAGACTATACAATACTTCAATGCATGAACACATTACACACAAAACATTTATTATAATACTTTATTTCATGTAATACCTTGGTATATAGTATGCATTGTTGTAAACGATATTGTAAGAAATTAAATGCGAAAAGAAGATGGTGTCAAAAATGCTCGAGTTTGTCCACTTGACATTCCATTTAATGAGCTGAAAATGAAAGCAAAAATTAAAGACATATGAAAATCAAACACACCATCTATTAGAGCAAAACATTATCTACCAAATGACATGAAATATTTTGCGAAAGCGTTTCATTTATGAATATATTTTTTAACTTGAAAAAACGCTCACGAATTATTCCTCAACCCAATATATAACAGTTAGACAATACTTGTTTGTTTGTTTTGTTTTTTGAATTAGTTCTGCGCTAGCCGTCCCTAATATAGCAGTGTAAGACTAGAGAGAAGGCAGCTAGTCATCACCACCCCCACCAACTCTTGGACTACTCTTTTACCAACGAATACTGGGATTTTCCGTCACATTATAACGCTCCCATGGCTGAAAGGGCGAACATGTTTGGTGTGAAGGGAATTCGAACCCGCAAGCATCGGATTACGAGTCAAGTGCCTCAACCACCTGGCCATGCCAGGCCGAGTTCATGTAAATTTATACAGTTTCATTTGACGAAAGTAATAGTTAATCGTAGTAATCAGGGCATCACAAAAGTCAAACTTACAATTCTAACTGAACATATTACCAATTAGAGACGACAACTCTTTAAATTTCATACTTATTAAAGTCGAATCCTTGTTTCACTTGAATATCTTCGACTGCATTTTTTAGAATTTATGCGAGAATTGTTGAAGCCTTGAGGATCCGGATAGCTACAGGTATAAGAAGGAATTATTTACAAGTGATACACATATTAGTACGTATAAGCCTAAGCAATTTCAACTGACCAAGGCAATAATAATCAGTGGTTGTTGCCAGGCCATCAACATTCAAAATCAATGTCACAACACATCTATAGGTTTTGAAATTTTTGATGTTCGATTCGTTATTTCTATTTGCGATATTTAACTTCATCTACCAGAAGATTTGCACAAGCATTCAACTACTTGATCACCTGTGCTCATATATGGAAAGTTATAACCTGCACAAGAAGTAACCCATGGTTACAGCAATTATGAAGGAAGAACTAGGGCCACATAGTTGAGGCTTCTGAAAAATAAGCTTTCTTGAAGACTGTCAATTGCATCTTTCTGTAGTCCTGGGATTGAAACATTATTCCAGCAATGTCAATAGGCAAAATGAGCCTTCAGCGCTATTTATGGCAACATCGTTGAAGATAAAACTGCTGTGCATTTTATCGTAAAACATGGCATATTCGAAGTTTATTCAGTTACTAATGCTGAAGGACTTTACTCACATATATTCATTAGTTCAATTACTACTGAGGTTCAAAAGCCAAGAGCATTTATGTTTTTATTAAAAGGTGATTTTCTCATTAACTTATTTTACATATTGCCGTTTATATTTTTATTTTATTTAGTGTGCATATAGTGCTTAATAATAATCCTAATAGTCATTTATATATATATCTTGATTTCATATTAAAAGGATTATTTTTATTTCTTAATTGAAATTTGTTTAAATTATATTATGTTTAATTTACAGCTAATGGGTTTATTTCAATTTTTATTTGATGAAAAAGAGAATAATTTGATATTTTTATATAATTTTTCAAGAGTTCATTGAGTCTATTTTATTATATTGGTTTCTTTTATTTTGACTTATTTTTTATCTCAAATAACAAGTAATGTTATTGCATTTCACTATATTGATTATTTTATCATATGAATAATCACATAATTGTTTTCTCTTTATACAGGCCTGGCATGGCCAAGCGCGTAAGGCGTGCGACTGGTAATCCGAGGGTCGCGGGTTCGCCGTGGGGGTGTATAATGTGACGGTCAATCCCACTTTGCGTTGGTAAAAGAGTAGCCCAAGAGTTGGTGGTGGGTGGTGATGACTAGGTGCCTTCCCTCTAGTCTTACACCGCTAAATTAGGGACGGCTAGCATAGATAGCCCATGTGTAGCTTTGTGCGAAATTCCAAAACAAACAAACAATTCTCTTTATACAAACTCTAAGTATACTTTTGTATTTTCAAATTGTATCTCAATGAAGATACATTTGTTTGTTATCCTTATTACTGTCTGTCAAAATGATTAGATTACTTTTTATAATAACTGAATTTTCACTTCCAATGTTAGAGGCACTATAGTTAGAAAAGTTATCATGGTGTGTTCTAGCATGCTTCATGATACTGTGCACAGCACAGATAGCTATTTATGTAGCTTTATGCATAATAAAAAATAAACAAATAAAAAGCATTCATAGATGTAAGTTATTTATAAAATACTCCATTGAAAACAATTCATATTTAATCATAACTGATTGATTGAGATAATGCTGTAAAGATGTATAGAATGTTACTTATGAAAATTATATCTGATTAGAAAACGAGTTTAAAATGTGAAAACAAACAAAAAATATATCTACAACATTGTCCATTAAAAAACCAGGTCACCTAATAAAATGTTCCAAGAACATGCAATATGCCTTATGTACAGATTGTTTTAGGAGTGAGCAATACAAGAATTATGTCTACCTACAGAATGTTAAATAAATGATAAATATGAAACGTAACGTTTGCATATGAACTACACAATGGAGAAGTAACTTATACCGAGATTTAGTACATTATGTGAAAACAATTTTGGAGCCTCACCAAATCATCACAGTACATATTGCCACGTCTGGTTTTGTTCTATCTGTTATTTTTGCCATAGCTCTGTAGAGTAGATTCCATTGCAAAAACTCCAAAGTAAGAGTATAACGTCCAAAGCACACAAATCCTCCCTGCATGATTTTCATAATCTATCTAATGTACAAAGGCAACGGATTTTCCAGTACCCATTTCAACAGTATGATGTATAGGTGTTACATCAAGTCATACTTCACTGATATGTTTATTATATTCTATTTCTTTATACAGAAATTGGATATCCAATATTTTAGATGGAGAGCAGTAAATTCCAGCCATTCTTATTATTTCACTATTTGATATGTTAACATTGAAAGTAATATTTTCATTACTATTTGAATATCTTTTTGAGTAATAAAAAGAGTAGATTTATACAATATTGCTATGCCCTTGTTGGGATTTTGTTTATTCTGTCTATTCTTAAGGTAATATATCCCAAAGAATAAAGATAATTTTGTGTATAAAACATAGTTTCAGTAATAATTACAATATCAGGATTAGTTTGTATTACAAGGTCTTCGATTTTGTGCGTCTTGGAAGCAAGACCACCTTGGATATTAAGATGTTGGATTGTGAATGTTTAAGTTAAAAATGCTTGCATGAATTTTTGTACTATAAATGGTATTATTGGTGTAGTGTGGATTTTTGCTATGTTTATAATGAGTGTGATACATTCTTGTTTGTTTTAAGGAGTTTGGTGCTGTGCAATGAAATCTTTAAAAATGTTTTTAATAGGTCTATAATTGGGCAATTATTTGATGATTGAGATTTTTCATTGCTATGTTGTTGGTATTTTGAGTTCCCTTTGTTGAGTATTCACTTTTTTGTATTATTTGGATGTCTCTGTTGTGGTTATTTAACTTCATTAGCGTATGTTGTTGTGATTGTTCTTTGCATGACTAGTGTAATATATAGTGTTTTTCTAGTTTGCTGTTGTGGCTGTGTTGTTTGTGTGGTTTGTTCTGTAGTGTTGTTATTTATGTCGAAAATTCTTGTTTTAAGTTCTTTATATTTTGTCAACCTTCATAATTTGCTGTGTGGTGTTAGTTACAGTTACAGCAATGAAACACCAATGAAAGAACAATGTTACAATAACACAGAGGGTTTACAGAACACAAAATAAAAAAAGTGTCAAAATAAAATGGTTTATAGCATGTCCAATTAAAATATAGTAGCTACACAGAGAAGTCATTTTTGGTATGATATATAATGCATAAATTACTTATACCCCCAGAATATATAATAATATCTACAGTCAACTGACTTACATATCATAAAGCACAGAAATTATGTCTATTTACATATTATTTTGACAATGTGAAGTACAAAAAATATATTATTATTACTGGTAATATAAAAATTATGTTTACTCAAAAAGTTCTTCTAGTATTCAAAAATATAAAAGTCACATCTACCTACAGTATAGAACATTCAATACAAAATAATCTCTGCCTCCAGGGAACATACAGCTCATGCAATATAAAAATTACATCTACTTATAGAATGCTCCTAATATATTCAATACAAAAGTTACATCTATTAATATGGTTTAAATAACAGTTTTTCAGACACATCAATAGTTTTCAGACTCAAAATGTTAAATATATGTATAGGGAGGGTCTATCTGTGTAGCAAGATTTCATCAACATTCGCATGCTGTGAGCCTAGAGTTCTGGACAATGAACTTCAACATAGCCCTACTTTACAACATTGTGATACAGCGTCCAATCACCCGTCCCACATTTAAGCAATACCTGATCCACCCAAATGATGAAGTTTCTATCAAGTGTTTTCAATCTTAATTCTGCAGTATGAGAATTGAGGAATGTAAAATCTAAGACACTCATTCCACTTCACCCTGCAACTATCATACAATAACAAGCATTCATAGTCTTGTCATGAATGTTCTTGCACTGAGCTTGCATATTCCTATTGCAAATGTGGGGACATAATTCAAATATGCAACCCTTTGATTGCGAATTGATGACCTATCCACAGGGCCATTTTAATCAGAGGTATGTTGCCTGTATCTGTGTAATGCCGAGTTATTTCTGATTGACCCAATCAGCCTCTAGTCTCATAAATAATTATCTTATTGAAATAACAGACTGCTTAGCTTTATACCTGTGTTGAATCAAGATTGCTTACACACTCCTGAAACAGCAACCTTAAATGTGTCTGCAATCATGTACCTTCTCTCAAACACAGCATGATCAAGTAAGTAGTAGTACCTTCTTTTTTGGTTATTTTCACTTTGCCTGTTGTGCAGACTTCTTATAGTTGCAGAACAACATTAGAACTTCATCACTCTGTAAACAGATCACTGTTTAAGCTAATGCTTTCTATCTGGACAATAAATTATGCATTTCATGTATTGGTTATATAACTACATCACACAGCTTCAACACACTAGGTCTTATCCATGATAAATCACCTAACATTATCTGTGTACACATTCATTTATGGGCCTGGTCTAGCTGTCACTTGATTATTTTCTCTTGGAAATGAAACTTACCTATTGTAGAGTCAAAAGTAACCAATAATTTTTGCAGTGCATCCATTATTTCTTAGATAATATTTTCAGATTCAAGGTCGACCTTCTTCATTCTGTACTGACTAACTAGACATAGACAGAGGTTTCCTCTTTAGTGACATCTATTCTATCATATATTTGTCAGGACAAAATCAGTATTAATAGACCTAACAAGCCACTAAATGTTCTCCTTCCTAAATACCTTGTGATACCCTTAGGTGATCTGATTTCCCTTTAAGAGTAATTTAGTAGGAGCTGCAGAATAACAAGAGGATTCAATATGGAATGCATTACAGAGTGAACCTGAATTACCTGACCTCAGCTGATTTTGAAGCAAAGAAAGAAACTGGGTACAGTGTACAAAAAAATGAAACAAACTTCATTTAACACTCAAAATAGTTAAAGGTAAACAAGCACCAACTTCATTAGAGAGCTTGCAGAAAAGAAGCATAATTAAGAATTAATGCCCAATCTGATTCTATACTAAGAAAATACTATTATATACAGAAAACAATAATGCCTTTCTTCTCATTGTGCAAGCACTACCCATGAGGATGTTGACCATTCCTGTTGCAGAATAAGAGAGACTGTATTCCTGATGTATCAACTGAATTCTTTTGAAAATGGTACTGCCTCTTTCTACATATTATATTACATTTTACAAGTCTTTCCTATCCTATTTGAATGGCCTTTTTCATTATGCAACCAGAGTGAGAGGAACTTAGTAACTACTTTGAACAATTTGCTATATTAGAACCACTTACACAGTTTGGAAACAAATGTTGAAAAAATTGTGTGAGCTAGAATTATTCAATTTTCTAAGTTAAAAGAGAAGAAAAAGTTTCATATTCTATCTTTTTTTTCCAAAAATAAAACAAAATACTATATTCTTTAAGTTTTTAATACCAATAATGTAACTCCAATTACCCTTAACAGATGCATTAGGATAAAGTTTCAACTTCCTTAAAATGAAAAGTTTTTAGATGTATTACTGTTTATTTTGTTTGCTGTATTTACTTCTACTCGGGTTTAGGACATTTTAAACTTTGTGATCTGTCTCCAAAAATGAACATGTGAGATTAAATATGTGGGAGCCATTTTACATTTTTTTCTAAATACAAAGTAAAACAAAAATTAATACAATCCCACACAACATTAAGATATTTTTACATCATTAAAGTGTATTACATAATTTTCTCCCAAAATGAAATACTTGTTGTAATTTATGTCATGATAGAAAGTAATTTATTATGTTAATTTTTATAGCATTCCGGATAGCAGTAATACTCCAAATTGTTGTCCATTTCTTCCAAGAGGTGCTAGGTAAGAGTTTAATTTTTTATCTTCTTTATAATAGCTACAGCCTAAGTTTAATGTATGATGAAAGTTAAGATTTTTGTTTAAGTCCAGCTAATAACAGTTAATTTGATTTATACTAATCTAGTAAACCATATCATCTTTTGCTGACATCAATGTAGGGATAAAATATTTATTATATGTAGAGTATTTTACATTATATTCAACTAATGATGAATGTCGTCTTAGTAATTTTGATGATAAACAAAAGTAAAAGATATGCTAATTTGATAATAACTAAATTTTTAATGTTAAATGTTCGTTATTGTGCTCAGTTTAAATATTATGTATATCTGATGATGCTTAAATTAAGTCTGTATATCACATTTATTTAATAATAGTTAACATTTGAATATTACACTTATTTAATGGTGGTTAAAATATTAACGTTATGGTCCTTGATTCAACTTATAGCTTTCTAAAAATAATGTGCAGAAATGTTTATTTTCTTTCCATATTTTAGAGTCACTTGTTTACAAAATTACCTTAGACAAGGATTTCAGCTCTTGGACCTTATTTGTTTGGATGCCGTTTTTTAAAATGGTTGCCATAAAAATTAAGATATCGCATTTTTGTTTACATTTCCCCAACTATTAAATAAATGATGATCATTAGGGTGTCTAAACCTCTATTCTTAGAACCAATGGAATGGGTTTAAAAAGCAATACAATACAATAGACAATATAAGATAAGGCTCACAGCTTTAAAACAACAATTTCTTTTTTACCTATACATCATTGATCTCCGGACATTTTACTGCCGACAAATAATTATGTTCTCAAAAAAAAAATATCTTCTAGTACAATACACGACTTTATTCTCATAAATTACAGTGAACTAAAATTATCGCACTAAATTAAAAACCGAACTGAATAAGTTGCTGGGAAAAAATGCTATCAATACATTGCAAATACCTACACTATTATTCATGTTCGCGCCCGCGTCGCGCCAAACATGCTCGCCCTCCCAGCCGTGGGGCGTTATAATGTGACGGTCAATCCCACTATTCGTTGGTAAAAGAGTAGCCCAAGAGTTGGCGGTGGGTGGTGATGACTAGCTGCCTTCTCTCTAGTCTTACATTGCTAAATTAGGGGCGGCTAGCACAGATAGCCCTCGATAGCTTTGTGTGAAATTCCAAAACAAACAAACAAACAAAATTATTCATGTTTGCATGGGTAGAAATTTTATGACGTAATTTCCATGTTCACGCTTTTATAATATATCGGTAATATACGCAGAAAACATTGAAATGAAATAACTAATTGTTGCATTCATCCTTTGCTGGCATTAAAATACACTGTCAATCATTTTACATAGGCAGTAAAATGTCCCGGCAGTCATATTTTGGCAGTAACAAGTCGAAGAACTTATATCATCAACTGTTACGCACAGGATGATGAATTGAATTCTACACCTATGTTTTCAAAGTGAAGGAATACAATTAAAGGTTTTGAAGCCCTTTGATTTTCAGTGGATTATGTGATATAAAGGCTTATCAAATTGATTAAAATTTGACCACGCATGGTTTAATACTATTTCATCAGACATAATACGTGAACAAACAACTGATCATTTACAGAAAGGTTTAAAAGGTTTAGTCAGACTAATAAAAACGAGTACATGTAAATGAAAATGAAAGTTTTCTACGATGAGGTTTTACAATTGGTAATATTCTCTGTGAATTAACTAATTCAAATATTATGGATCAGAGGAAGACATCTAATCATAATGTGATAAACACGAAAAGAGAACAGTGTGATATCATTGTGACAAGAGTCTTTCAATTCACACAGAAGTAGTGCAGTTCTTTTGAGATTACCAAGCATGCCATCTTTACAATTTTGTGACCAAGCAATGTTTTCACCAAAACTAACGTGTTCACTGTCATTACTAAACATTTTGACTTCTGCAATTTCCAAGACAAAATACTTTTCTTGAAAGGGAATAAATTGACAGACAATATATCAAAAGTTAGTCGTTCAAGAACCAATAACACCAGGTTTAGCGCTGTTGATACTGGATTGTTAAAAGCACTGAGCCTGACACCAAAAGAACTTTATGGATCACAGAAACAAATAAAAGTTGCAAAAGAGTGAGGCGATTCAGTGTAGGACATTTTAACTAGTGACTTACTGGCAGTTAGCCCATCGTTTAAAGATCATACTATCATTAAACCAGGAAAACATACTCTAGTTACAGAACTTGAGAAATATCTTTGATAAGAGGAATATTATTTCTTGTCCATTTTACGTCCCAATTGAGAATGATGAAAATAATCCATCAAGTAGGGAGAATGGTACCTGAGGTATCTAGATCACTCTGTCAAGAACAGTAACTTCACACCATTTTGACTGCTATATTGAACTGTCTATAAAAAGAGCTGGAAAGACAAAGGAGAACATCAAACGCTTAGTACTGTTGATCTGATATCTATAAATGCTAACAAATATACACTGCTGGCCAAAATCTTAAGGCCAATGAACATAAAGAAAAAATGTGCATTTTGTGTTGTTAGACTTAACCACTTATTTGAGAAGAGCTTCGAAAGACGAAAATAAGAAAAGGGAAAGTAAAAATAAAAAAAAAATTTTAGCATTTAATAAGGAAAATGTGAACACTATGAAATTAGCTTAAATACTAGCTGGCCAAATGTTTAAGACCATACCAAAAAGAAGTCCTAAACAGGGTAGGAAATACCCAACAAGAGGTCGCAGTGAGATGCACGACCGTCATTGTGAATAACTGCAAACATTCGCTTTGGCATGGTCGATATAAGCGTTTGCAGAAGGCTGGCTGGAATGTTATTCCAAGTGGTGAAGATGGCTTCACGAAGATCATGCACTGTTTGTAATTGACGTCCATTTCTATAGACTTCCATTGCCATCCACCCCCAAACATTTTGAATAGGGTTCAGTTCGAGCGAACACGCTGGATGGTCCAAAAGAATCATGTTATTCGCCATGAAAAAGTCCTTTGTCCTGCGGACATTCTGGATTGCAGCGTTGTCCTGCTGAAAGATCTAGTCATTTCCACACAAGCGAGAGCCTTCAGTCAATAAGGATGCTCTCTCCAACATGCCAATGTAGCCAGCTGCTGATTGACGCCCTGTATAATCTGAAGCTCCATTGTTCCATGGAAGGAGAATGCACCCCAGATCATGATGGAACCTCCTCCACTGTGTCGTGTAGAAAATGTCTCCGGTGGGATATCCTTATTGTGCCAGTAACGTTGGAAGCCATCTGGACCATCCAGGTTAAATTTTTTTTATCAGAGAACAAAACCTTCGTCCACTTTTCTACGTCCCATGTTTGGTGCTTCTCAGCAAAGTTTAACCGAGCTATTACGCGGTGTGGCCTTTGAAGACGTTTACGGTTTTTAAAGCCTTTCTCTCGTAGATGCTGTCTTATTGTTCTTGAGCTGCATTCTGCGTCCGTAAGGGCCTTAATCTGGTTCGACGATTGGCTGGTGTCTTGTCGGACAACCTCCTGCTCAACGTCGGCGATATTTTCTTGGGCCTACCACTTGAAATTCTCAGGGTCTGTTAAGAAATTTGCAACAGCAGTTTTACTACGCCGAATCTCAACTTGACTTGACCTCAATATTTTGTTGGAATGATGAGGATACCATACCACTTCCATTTAACTTCTCAAGTTGCTTCTCTATGAGCTTGAATCTGTGTGGCTAAAATATGTAATAGAGCAAGATACCAATGTTGAACAAAAATTGCAGTTTAGTTTTACAGAAAGATAAACTTCCCAACTGGGGTGTTCAGGGATATTGATATACTCCTTCGCCCCGCTAGCGATAGTGTTTTGATGTGAACATTAGGAATTTAGATTTCATTTTTTGGTCTGAGGACTACGTATTTTAATCATTAAAGCCTTCTACAAAGACAGAAATTATGATGCACTTTCAGTATTAAATTTTCGGACATTATTTATGGGATGACCTGATATAAGTCTTGTGAACTATAATTGTAATTAACGCTTGTTATTCGGAAAAACTACAGAATCTGATTAGGAATGTTTACAAAGTGTTTGATTTCAGTGAATTAATTTCGGATGTCTTTGTTTCTACGAGGACTTTAAATATATCTTCGTTGGTAAAACATCAGTCTTTGATATCCATGTATCTCAAGATGGCTGGTATGGGTATTAAACTTTTATTAAAATAAAATAGGGAACAACGTTTCAACCTTCTTAGGTCATTTTCAGATTAATAAAGAGAGTTTAAAATAACCATTATTATAAACTGTATTGTCGTTTGTGTGTTAAAATACATTTGTGTTAAGAAAGAAACTTTGTGTATCAATCTTGTTGATAGGTATCATAAATTTGATACATATTAACATTTAATTAACTTCTAAATTTAAATTTTCGGCTATTTAACAACATAATATATAACGTGCGTAACATAATAAACCGGAGACTTGTATGAGATGTATTATAATCCTAAACATTAAGATAAGCAATGAATCATTAAATTTTGCTATCAATGTTTTGGCATGCCTATTCATTGAATAAAATGCAGAATCAAGTTGCATTTTATGAATGCAACAGTCAGAGTTGTATGGTTGCCTATGTGTTTGAGTAGGAAGAATCCAGGTATCTTTTTTCATCACATTCACGTGTATATCACAGATGTTCACATTAACTTTATCACTACATTCAATGGATTTATTTATTTAGGAAGAAAATACATTGATATCTACGTTATTTTTGTGACTTTCATTATTGATGTTCTAATCAGAAGAAATGCATCAGTGTTACAATCAATCAATCACCAATTGCCCATAACGAAGGTACATCTGCAACATTAATGGCAGTGTTCTTACACTCACTACTCTGACCTTTGGGTATCCAGTTTGGAAATGTCTCTTCTATGAATATTTTCTGTGTACTAATAAGGATAGGTTCTTCAAAAAATAAATTTGCTGTTTTCCCGAACTGTAAACTTTTTTTTTTTTTGTACCCGTTTTATGCCAAGGGACAATCTTGCATGTCCGGGTGCTGTTACACGAAGATATCTTATAAGAAAAAATAATCACACGATCCTTACCTCTGAGCTCTTTAAGAAAATAAAACTACCCGTTTGTGCATAAAGAAATATGCGATTTTGTTTTGGAAGCATCTCCACTAATTCCTGAATAGTTTCTACCTGCAATCTTCTATTTCTGGCTTATTCTCTTGGCAGTTAGGGATAGGTTTCCATTTATTTTCTTGCAAGAATGAAATAATGTCTTCTGGTGCAACATAATATAGGAGAAAGTCTGTTTCTGCTGGATCCATCTCTATAGTGCAATGCTCGTTTCTCAGGTGCTACTTTCCAGTTACCCAGAGTCCTCTTAAAACATCCATGTAATAAAACATTTGCAGAATAGAGAAGGTATGTAATTTGCATCAGTATTAGTTATACATGACAGTTTCTTTTAAGTATAGCACATGCGTTAAATTTAGTTATTTTTAGAAGCGATAGTTTATCACTTTTCTTTACGTAACTGTGTACGAATCATACATGGTGTACTTTAATTGTTGTAAACTGATACTTGTTGTAGTATCGCGTAATGGTACTAGAAACTTCGAAGTTTTTTCGTTTGAATTTAATGGTATTGCATCGTGTTACCGTCTAATATGTATAACATTATAGGCCTCGGTCAATCTATAAATATGTTTACAAAATGTAGGTCAGTTAAGATAAACAATATAGGTAGATAGATTTAGTTAGTGCAAAGAGCCTATAGTATTTATGAAATTTTCTCATGTTGTATTGTAACAATAGAGTAGACAAGAATTATTTGTTAATTATGTTATAAAGTAACTGAACTAACTCGTGTAGATTTATGACAAAAAAGATACAATTATTTAAAGCTCTGATTACAAATTTAATGGTTAATTGTGTGACAAGCATTTCCGTATATATTTAATACATAATATAATATATTTTAATATATTAATGTAATAGCACTGTGTACTTTTGTTTATTGTAGAAATTTATCACCAACAATTCACAGACACCTACTTAAATAATCCTGCCTATCCATATACATTGTGCAAGACATTTGCTCCCTCACACATTTATTATTAGATTACTGATCCTTGTGTAAATACCTAAACCATCTTGAGCAATGATATGTGCCAAACGAGAAAACAACACAAAATTTCTAAATTTTCTATTAAGGTATTAACAATAAAACAACAACAAAATTTCAAAATTTTCTATTAAGGTATTAACGATAAAACAGCAAAAAAGTTTCAAAATCTACTATTAAGCTATTAAATTTTCTATTAAAGGAAAGCAAAGTAACTACAGTACCTTAGCGTAAGTATTACACTGTTAGTTAACAAATCTTGTAATAATATATTTTCTTTTTTAACCTTGTAAGACAGATCAAATAAAAACCCAATATAACAAATCAACTGCAGAAGTTAAATTGATAATCTAGAAGCAACAACGTGAAGATTTGTGTAACGAAATAGAAAATTACAAAAATCTAGTCATATTCTTGGCTAAAATCAAATCAGTACATTACACAAAAAATACTCAAAAACTTACTACACCTTCCATTATAAAAACCTAATCACACCAACAAATCAACAAAAATTTAGTATTTGCACAGTTCTTACAAATAACTTTTACACTTTCAGACTGTACACTTTCGACAATTCAAATACACAATAAAACAACAGGAATAACAGTTAGCATATTATACAAACAGATCAACATTAGCATTTCCAATATAAAAACCATCATGAAACAACAAAAACAAACCACTAGGAGAAAATGACGTGTAAAATGTTGCTTAAAGCATAGAACAATTAATTTACTTGAACACATAGCAAAATTGTTTAACTAATCTGACGTTCAGGATACACAACAGCAAACTAGAAAACAGCATTAGTAAGCAGTCATACCTAAATCAGTTTGAGTAGCCACAATGCTCAGAAAACTACAGACCAATAAGTTTAACAAATGCAACAGGCAAACTAGTAAATAAAACTATCACCAAACGACAACTTATCTTCCTAGAAACCAATTACTTAATTTCAGAAATGCAAAACAGTTTAAGAACAACTGAAAACAATTGAGTGTTATAATGTAGGTGTCTTCATCGGCATTTAAGAAGCTTTTGATTCAGTTTGGCACAAAGAAATTAGAAACAAACTAGCAAACTCCAAAATCCCTAAATTTTATTTGATATAATTTCTGATTTTTTTAAAAAAACAACTCATCTGTAAAGATAAAAGGAAATAGTGTCTAATCTTTTTGTCGATCTATCGCAGTATTTAATGGCTCTGCTATCAGTCCAATTTGTTAAACCTTGTATGCCAATGACCTAAATCTAGAAAACGAAACACATTCACACACAAGCATACCAGTCTTCGGCTGACATAGCAGTATTGTATTCATAAATAAGTCCAATTCAAGTAGCAAGCAATTTATAAGAACCAAACTATATACAGCCCTAGGTCTCCAAATGGAGAGTAATAGTATGCATGTTTTTCTTATCGTAAAGCTATATTGGTCTATCTGAGTCCTGATTTTAGCTTTGTAAATCTAAAGGCTTTACTGCTGTTCCACCGGGGGTCAGAGCAGTACTTATCCTCTCAAAATTCTTAACTTGTTGAACAAAACTAAGGAAACCACTAAAAGAAGCTAAAAAGGTCTACATAAACATATATAACAACAAAACAAAAGATACAGAAAGTGAAAAATTCCTAAACATCATACGTCTCTGAAAACGTACTGTCAGGTTTTATATATTGGCTAGAATATTTACAGTAGTTGTTTGTAACGTATTTACAATAATTTCAACTATGAACAAACATCACATGGACCACTTGTTTGTTTTTAAACAATATATTAAAACAAGTCAAGCGTATATACAAATGCTTGTTATACTGTTGGTTATCACAGTTGTATTTAGAGCTTTAAAGTAATCCTCTTTTCATAAAATTGTACACAGGCTGGTTCAGTTACTTTTATAACACAAGTTAACAAGAAGAATTATTCTTCCTATTTTGTTGTTACAATAAAATTTGTGATAATTTCTCTTTAAAGTTACCACTAAAATATTTGGCTACCGCAGTTTTAACAAGACCTTTCAATAACGGCCTCTTTTCTTCAAGTTACCATGAAGCACAATTTGACAAGACAATTTTTTCTCCACTACTCTGTTAATACAATACAATCTTTGGTAGTTTTATTTTAAAAATCGCCACTATAAGCTCTTTATCGAAAGGATTCTGATGCATATTTATATCATGTGCGTCTAATCTTCACATGAAACAAATTGAAAATGTCACAGTGAAAGCTGTGTCATGAATAAGCATCATAAAACATACACTTCAAACGAAAACAAAACCACCCGTAAACAAAATTCTTATTTGTATACCAACATACTATGGATTTTAGTACTGCCTGGAACATGAGGTAGCATCAAGTATAAAAAACAAAATACACGAATCAAGCATTACTCAAAGTATCAAAATCAAGCAGATTGATTGATTTTAAATTTCGCACAAAGCTACTGGAGGGCTATCTGTGCTAGCCGTCCCTAATTTAGCAGTGTAAGACTAGAGGGAAGGCAGCTAGTCATCACCACCCACCGCCAACGCTTGGGCTACTCTTTTACCAATGAATAGTGGGATTGACCGTCACATTATAACGCCCCCACAGCTGAAAGAGCGAGCATGTTTTGGCGCGGGGGATGCAAAATCAAGCAGAAATCACAACCAAAATAATCCAGAAAATAGCAGTTCAACACAGAACATTTAAAATGATTCCTACTGTTGAAAAGGGAATATAACGTTATGGTCAATCATAATGTTATATAACGTTACATTATATATAACATTTTACATTACATTACATATAAAACGTTTATATGTAATTTAATAAATCGAAAACTTCTCCGGGTTAATTTAAAATACGTAACAGTTGACATTTCTTTGAAAGTGCATTTCTTTTTATTTTAAAAATACTGTTGTTGGTGTTCGGTTTATGTTCAATATACGAACAAAGCTGATTTATCCTCGTAAGTCGAAATATGTAATATTGGAATATGCTTTTATCTTCATGCAAAATAGTGATGGGGCATGTATAAGGTTTTAACGATTCGTCTCAAGTAAAAATGTAAATATATTTTAGTACAGCATGAAAATGGTTTACTGAAGGAGGTACTTATAGAAAAGAATATTGTTGATGCTGACATCATAGGCCTAACAATAAGGAAACTCGTATGGCATTTATATGCTTTATATTACATATGCAATGAGTGGTTTGGTTTTGAATTTCGCGCAAAGCTACTCGAAGGCTATCTGCGCTAGCCGTCCCTAATTTAACAGTGTAAGACTAGAGGGAAAGCAACTAGTCATCACTACCCACCGCCAACTCTTGGGCTACTCTTTTACCAACGAATAGTGGGATTGATTGTCACATTATAACGCTCCCAAGGTTGAAAGGGCGAGCATGTTTGGTGTGAGAGGGATTCAAACCCGCGATCCTCGTATTACGACTCGAGTGCGTTAACCACCTGACCATGCCGAACTTTGCAATGGATGATTAGATATATCCTTACACGCAATATATAATCAGTTTTTTTTTTTAATTAAAAGGAAGTTTTAGCAGAAATTAAAGTAAGATATATAGCTGTATGACTTGTATCATTCATTTCTCAACAAAAGGAAAAATACTGTTTAAGCCATGACAAATATTTAGAGGCAATTTAATGAAGGTAGGAACTGGCTTTTGCTGAGGTTATTATAGACTGAACCAAATAAAATAAACTATTAAGTTAAAATATTATTAATCAAAAATTAACAAAGTTATTTCACTGTGACATAAATAAACCGTGATGACGAGAAAACCCGCTTGTATAGAAAATTATATATTTAAAAACGGCTGGTGTGGATAGAGAAGGCACTAATAGAAGAGCGAACAACGTTTCGACCTTCTATCATTGTGAATTTGTTTGTTTGTTTGTTTTAGAATTTCGCACAAAGCTACTCGAGGGCTATCTGTGCTAGCCGTCCCTAATTTAGCAGTGTAAGACTAGAGGGAAGGCAGCTAGTCATCACCACCCACCGCCAACTCTTAGGCTACACTTTTACCAACGAATAGTGGGATTGACCGTCACATTATACACCCCCACGGCTGGGAGGGCGAGCATGTTTAGCGCGACGCGGGCGCGAACCCGCGACCCTCGGATTACGAGTCGCACGCCTTACCCCTAGGCCTTTAAATATATAATGTGACATATAAAATCTAGTGACAACGCAACCTGATATAGAGCTTACCTTCAGACAAACAGAAACTGACACACAGAGCATGATGATGAAAGAACTAATGGTAAAAACATAAAATAAACAAAAAATTATCTATAGGCAGGGGTGGCCTTAAGATAAGCGAACAGGGGCAATAATCTTAGCTCCTACAACATCACATACAAATGCAGAAAAAGCCAACAGCTCGTTTTACATTTACTGAACCGACTCACCGAAATAATTCATTCATTACGTTTTTTTAATCCATGACAAGATATAAATAACTGAGCTATTAAAACTTGTTTGGAAATTTTCTCGTTCGGGAACTTTTTAAGTCAATTTATCTGTCATTCCATGCAGTATGCTACTTAAAATATGTCACATTGAAGGAAACTAGTTTGAGAGTTAAGAGAAGTACTGAAATTCACAATAAAAACTGAATTAAACAAGTGAATTATTCTTCCATTATATTTTTCTAATTAGTTTATTCTGAACAAATGGTTCGTTAATCTTGACAGTTCCTGATCAGAGTTATCACAAAAAAACCTGTGCATTCAGTGTTTTAATTAAATTTGTATTTAGTGTATTTTTTAAAGAAATTATTCCAGTTGTTCTGCACACGTTTGGATTTTTGAGACCAATGGTCAGTGTTCCCCGTATGCAAGTTTTCTCTTTCATGGAAATAGAGTTACTGTGCAGTTCAGGAGCACAAACAATTTCCTTATAATCATTGCACGGAGCGTTGTTTTCAGTATATTGTGGCTATCACAAGCATAAACAAAGACAAATACAGGACAGGGTAAAGAAAAGTATAAAAAAAAGGGAATAAATCCCAGAGACATTGAAAGGATCCCTGAAAAAGTATATGATTTCAAAAGTTCCATCAGTTAGTAAGAACAACTGTGCATTAATGGACTTTAGCAATCACGATGGTGGTGTTAGTGTAGATTGTGCCCTACCATGGAAGGAGACTGTTTTTTCACCCTATTAACGCTAAATATCTATATAATCCAGACCTATTGAAAAATAAGATGATAAATTTTTTGGTAGAAAGAGAGCTTGTCAAAGTATATAATGGTTAATATATTTCTCCAAAATAAGGTGGTAATCAACACTTCTCAGAGGAATTTTACAAATGAAGATTTCCAAATGGGAAAAGGATTAATTGACATGAGCTAGCATAAGTTGATTGCTTCTGCTGTGTGACTCAAGTTCGGCAAGGAATTTAATAAAGGAAGGTTATAATGAGAGGACACATTTTGATGAGAGATTGCAATCTTATGAGATATCTAGTGAGAATATATTAAACTTAACAAAATAGAGTTAAATAGAGAAAAGAATGTCTGCAGTGAAAAGAATAGATTTGTACATATTGCTAGAGATAAAAAAAGGAAAATTAGTGATCAGTGTTGACGTGTGTTATAGCAGTTCTGCAGTATTTAGCCAAATATAGCTGTATTTGTGAAATAAATGAAGTTATGAATTTAACAATAATACTCACTGGGATCAATTGAGATGAAAACTAAATTTGATTCTATGATGCAAGAGCATGTTCAACACATCCAAAATGATGAAATACATGACCACTATTTTGTACCTCATGTTCACAATGAACTAATCACATTAATAGTATTATAAGTGAAGAAAAAAATCCTTAAAAAGATAAAGATTACAAAATATTTTCTAGACATTCTTGATTTCACCACTGATCTGAGTTACCACGAGCAGGTTTCTCTCGTCCTATTTTTTGCTTACATGTCCTCTGAGGAAATGAAGGTAACAGAAAATTTTATTGACTTCTTTTTAGTTTAAGACATAACTGGACAAAGGTCATCAGAATCTCTCATCACTGCAGTATATGGATTTTGTCTCATATTAGTGATTGTCGATGGCAAGGATAGAACAGCGAGGCAAAATGAAGGATCAGAATGTGAGTGTTTAGGCATATACTTCAGATCAACATGTGAATAATTTCACTCTGTGTGGTTGTCAAAACTTAAATCTAGTATTGGCGGATATAATGAAGTGCAATTCAAAAGCCCTATCATTTTATCTTGGTTGTGTAGTGAACTTACAATATGCTCACTGTTTCCATGTGGCAAATACTGAAAGAAAATCTTCTCTTTCTAAATCTAAAGTCATTGTCAGAAACAAGGTGAAAATGTAGAGTATAGAGTGTAAACACATTCTATTACCATATAGGTGGTATCAGTGATGCCTTGCTTGAAGTAGCAGAGGAATGCAGTGACTCAAAAGTCAAAAGTGAGGCAGAATTCTTGGTCAAGTACAAACTCGAAAATTTTAAGTTTCAACTTAGAATGTTTATGTTATGATATCATATTTTTCTTAAACACTGTGGGTAAGATACTTCAATTCATATAAATGTAGCTTGATATGTCTATAAAACATGTCAAGGAACTCATTGAGTTGCTGCAGAAATACAGGAACACTTGATTTACTTTAACCATAATTGCAGCAACAGAAACAACCCATGAAACGGACATTAAACCTAAGGTTAAAGAGCGAGTGAAACGAAAGAGAACACAATTTGAAAGGACAAACCAGCAAGTTTACTCCAGAAGGTATTTTAAATGAATAACTTTCTGTCCAACGTGGACTAAGCTGTTATATCATTGACCACATGGTTCAAACAAATGCAAGGGCATGTGTGTCACTTCAATTTCCTGTATGATATGAAGCAGCTTTGAGAAATGAGAGAAAATTACTTGAAGAAGCACTGTATTAATTTAAACTAGACATTGTGTAACAGAGACTCTAACAACATTGAGTACAGATTACTTTCAGAGCTGTAAGTGCTTCCAGTCACAGTGGCTTCAAGGAAAGGAAGTTTTTCAAATTAAAAATAATAAAAAACTACCTTAGGGAAATCATGTCTCATGAAAAGCTAGGTAAACTCCTCATGATTTTTATCAAGAACAAAACAACATCAACGTTAGACCAAAATCTTTTAGCAGAGTTTGCTGTAAAGAAGTTTTGCAAGATAAGCTTTAGAAATAGATGGAGCAATACTGATCAGTAAGTGTTTTTTTTAATTATATGAGTTTTTAAGGAGACTCCACACAGCCTCATTTGTTCTTCTCATTCTTCTAGGGTTGACCCTCTCTATAAGCCAACAGTTTAATAAAAACAGAAAATTTAAACCAACTCAAATCTACACACTCCTAACAAATACCAATACAGATTATGCTTATTAGTCAATGCTCAGATGTGGACAATCAATTTATGTGCACCATACAGACAAGGAAAGATTGGATTAGCAGAAGATCAGATGGTAATTTTACTTTGGGCAGAATACATTTTATGGTGGTATATAGCAGGTTATCATAACACACCAGTGAATGAAAACATCCAAGCAGGCAAGTAACAAATGGCAGAGATAAAAAGTTTGCAAAGAAAAGATGTAATCTCAGTTACATCTTAGCCAGGACATAATTTTTACACATACATGCTAAATATATGTATGATGGATTTTATTAAGAAAGTAGATACAGGATCTGATTCTCCCATGATTAACAAGTTAATTAACATTTACCTAATATCATTAATACTGCAGCTCCAACTGAGAATGATTATTGTTCTCTATCATATTAATGTAAGACACTTTTGCAAGATATTCTTCTTTATGACATTATGAAATATGATCAAATTATTAGCACACACAAAGTCCCCAACATCCATATTATTTAGTATTTATACAATATACACATTTCCTACATGTGTGCATTACATGTATACATCAACAATTAATGAACTGAAATAAATAAATGAGTAAAACCATACAGTGACAAACTAAATTTAGTTCTCATTAAATATGCATAACTGTCTCTCAGTGACTGTTTAGGTTATTCAACATCGGTAAATAAAGAATAATGATTAATATTCATTAACAAGCGTATGGCACTTAGTTATCTACCATATGAAGATATGCAACATACTTATTTTTTAGCCAGTAACATCAATCAATCATTTAGTTCATCTAACACTCAAATGTGATAAGTTGAACATAATCTCAGTGACTGAAAGCTCACCTAATTTACTAACCTAACCTTTTAAAATATGCAATCTAACCTTTCTTAAACTCCCCCCAGTAGCACAACGGAATGTCAGCAAACTCATACCACTAGAAATCAGGCTTGGATAAGATGGTGAGCAGAGTAGAGATAGCCCACCGTGGAGTTTTGTGCTTAATTCCAAACAGATTATCATTACTTTAATTAGTTTGTAAAATTTCATAACGTTGTTATTCATGGCATTCTTTTATTTTTAAATGTGAAGTCTATATTATGCAGAATATTCAAGATTTACTCTGTTTCTCCAATACTTAAATGTGATTTTCTCAATCTATGTAGCAAAAGACATCCACAACTTTCAGAGCGATCAGCTAGATGCTGGTGACCATGTACAAGCATGTTACAACTTTACTGTTGGAAATGAAAAGTTGATGGAATTCTACTCACCACACTATCCGAATAAATATCCCAATAATTCGTACTGTATCAAACAAATTTCAGGTAGGAAATTTGAGCACCATGTATCAGTAAGAAGAAAAAACCTGCATAATATTTGACTATTAAGCAGCAAAATAAATCTAGTGTTATAAATATAATGGAAACTGTCATCTGCTTGATAAACACAATTTCAGCACTGTATCAGGTTAGAATACATTTTACAAAGTATAGTTTTTTTATATATAAAATAATATTTATTGGTATTTCTTAATATGTTTAGTTTTTAGTAGATTTTACATTTCACAAAATGTCCATTGGAGCTCAAAACAAGTTTCGTCAGATTCATTCAGAAACTAGTAATATCTACTAATGACTCAAAACAGAAAAATGTGTTATAACCTCTTCATTATTATTATGTGTTACAGTCACTTCAGACTTCGAAAAATCAGAATCAAATAAATAGGAGCTTAGATATCTGATAAATAGGTGATATTATAGTGAAATCCAAGAGACTAATATTCTGAAACGTTACTTTTCCCAAGCACGCTACTTCGATTCTTTCACATTTGATAGCATGTTAATTTCACTTCTCTGTTTTCAGTGAAATCACTCACTGGTAATTTTATATTTATGTAATATATATCAAGAAATTTAAAAGAGACGGAACGTTTTCAGCAATACAATGAATATTTCTTTACTTGAAATGTTCAATTTTTAGATGCATGACATGTATTAGTTTAAATAATACATTCTCAGATTTGTTACTATGATGAATACGCTTTGCAACTTGAGAAGTGTTTCATAAACGTGAACACCTTTCACTTAAAGCATACTTGACAGGAATTGTTTCATTATTTCATTAACTATCTGCTTAACAGTCGTAGAATTGATCAGGAAAAGTGGAAAATAAACAATCGTTAATATGACACGAAACACCAACACAGTGTGTTTATCTGCTTGTCTTTACACAGGATTGTCATTGTTAGTGGTTCTCAAAGCTTCTTATTTTACAAGATCCTTTTCCAGACTACATAAATCCAACATTCCTTAGTTTCTAAGAAATGTCACATACACTCCAAAGCAACTTGCACTAACATGTTACTATTACAACATAGGATAGGTCATAACCTCTTCATATCACCTGAATGGCCACACCCTTCTGAAACAAGCAGTACTGCAACAATATAATTCTTTCCTAAAATAGAACAGGTATTACTTTCATGTAATAATCAAAGGAGGAAAGGAATCTAAAACAAAATCAATTTAATGGATTTTTCTATAGGAAACCTGCACATATAAAGAACAAATACATTTAGAATAAATACAGTAATACTAAAACAAGTGAGAAATGTATAGTACATTTATATACCACATTTTCCTGTTTTCCCTACACCAAGTCTTCCCTCAAACTGACAATTAAGTTCAATTTTTAAATTCAAATCCTGTTTAAGGAGTGCATAATTCTTTTTAGCCACTGATCATAATACACTAAACATGAATAGTTTAATACATAATAATGTCATAGCTTAAAACTTAAGCATTTTATAAGACTTTTACTCACAATACATGATTATTTTCTCTAAACATGCATTCAGTGCGAAATAACGTTCTTGGCCACCCATTAAGTACTACTAATTTATAATGAAAGTTCTCACCATCATTAATGGTGGTGGAGTTGATACAGGTAATAAGTTTGTCTTAGCTGCGGCGTCTTGTGGCGTTAACTACTAACATTATTGATGGAAGTGTCTGTCAAAGATTGACAGATGCCTTGTCGTTACCTTCCTAATATTCAGCAATTCCTCAAGGCAACGTCAACTCCATTAAGGTTTTCTTTAGTACATGGGTGTAACACTCCCGATCATGATTAGTGCATATTTATTGGCTGTGCCTTACTGTCAACGCATACCCTCTAACAGAATCCAGAAAAAAAGAGGTTCTTTATTCCCAGACAATTGCCATTTCTCCCTTTTAACTGTAAAATACAAACATACCTATAATGTTTAGTACATTACCCACAAGCAGTGGTAGTTACGCTGTTGACAGGTCCACCAGCACTGCTATGCTATTCTGAAGCATGATTTTTGGGGCTGTTGGGATAAATCCATGCAATGAGAGCTTGAGTCCTTTGGATGAGTCCGCCATAGACTGGAACTACTCATCCCAAGAGACCTCAATGCCAGCATAACAACTTCTTATGCAAGATTTCAAACAAGTGATCTATCAGCTTTAAACTAGATCCTACGCATTTGCTGACTTTGTTAGGTAGTTTCTATAGATACGTTTGACCATCAGTTTTACTTTCAAGTTACAAGTTTAATATTACCCATGGTGTGACCACAGTGGTATAAATGCTCTGAAAGTTCGTAATATATCTTCACGAAATTTAGTATGCTTCAAGTAAGCGTCCAAAGCCTTTTGTAGACAAAAAATCAAAATTTTATGAAGTATTTTCACTAAAAGTTTCTCTGTGAATATATGGAGTCAAAGTGTTGACTGTTCCAAGAGCAAAGTGATTTTTTATTTTAAGATTAAAAACACTTCTTCATATGAAAGTTGCCAAATCTCATTTACATAATCTCTAAAATGAGTTTCAATCGTTTGTTTTTCATTAAAACTTTATACTTTATTTGTTTTTTTTTTAATTTCGCGCAAAGCTACACGAGGGCTATCTGCGCTAGCCGTCCCTATTTAGCAATGTAAGACTAGAGGGAAGGCAAGTAGTCATCACCACCCACCCCTAACTCTCGGGCTACTCTTTTACTAACGAATAGTGGGATTGACAGTAACATTATAATGCCCCCACGGCTGGGAGGGCGAGCATATTTGGTGTGACTGGGATTCGAACCCGTGACCCTCGGATTACGAGTCAAACACCTTAATTACCTGGCCATGCTGAGACGACTTTGTTATTTTCTCTATCTTAAATTTATGTAAAGTGACATTCAAACCAACACCAAAATATGAAAAAAAATATAAATTGCTCATTTTTTCCTATAATTATTTAAAATTGTAACAGGAAACTACATTTGTTTATTCTACATTTGTTAATTTAACTTTATCAAAATGTATTAATTTTCACTATACACACACACACACACGTACATATACACACTTAGATAATAGCATAAATATGTATATGTGTGTGTGTATATAGTGAAAATTAATACATTTTGATAAAGTTATGTAATCAAAGTCATATATATATTAATATGCGCTCTGACAAATACAATAACCCCCTAACTACACATGGTGAAGTTTTACATCTTTCAGATGTAAGGAAAACATTTAGTAAGGATTATTAAGGATTCTTTATAAACCTGTCACTACACATGTGATTTAGTTGAGTGATTTTCATATGTATCCAGAGTAGTTGGTCATGATTTGTCATTGGTGAAAGTCCTAAATACAAGTTCTTATTGTAACAGATATTCTTCACTGTGCACAACACGAGGTTTTAGTATCTTACCTTCAAAACTTTATAAAACTACTTTTTGTAAAATCTTACCTAATAGTACATAAGTGTTAAGTTTTTAATTCTATTAGTCAATATTATAAAAAAATCCTGATTTTTCCCTACAGTAACACACGTGACACATTTTCTCTGAGTGTCTTCTGTTCTCTATTTTATCCACCACCCCTCCTGCCACATTTTCTCTTTCAGGATTTATTAACAACTCACTCTTATATATGCAATAGAAAGCATAGGTTTCCACTACCAAATGACTCATTATATTACATTGTGTTGTGAACAGATAATTGTCAATTTCACTTGTTCCCATGGGAAAGGTAAGGATTAGCTTAAATAAATTTGGAATGGTTGTTGTCGAATAGTTAGAAAGCAAGAAAAATTGTGATGGTTGGAGGACGTTGTCTGGTTTTTGCATGTTGCAAATAGTAATGAGACACATTTCAAAGGACAATAAAACAAACAAAATTTAATTATGAATAGATGTATCCTGTTAGGAGTTTAAAACTACTTAGTATGAATGAATGTAGTTTCATGTTACATTTAAAGTCATTCTAGAAAGAAAAAAAATGATAATTTAGAATTATTTGGCCTAGATCGGCCAAATTGATAAATCACTTATAGAGGTAATGTACAGAAAATAACGGATAAAATATTTTACACAAAACAAACACATGAAATGTATTTAGGAGGTTTTAGAGATTACACAAATGAAATTTGAGGTTTTTAAGATGAAAAATATTGTTAATCATAATAAAAAGGTCACTTTTCACAGGGGTACTCAAAACAAATACTCGATATAATGAAGGATAAATGTTTCTTTTTGATTTATTCAAAATACTTCACCAAAAGTATGATTTGTGTATGTGAAAGTTTTATAATGTTTACTGAAAGGCTGCCAAATTTCGGGAAGATATATGCCCTATATTAAACATTAATAGTATCAAATCTTTTAATACTGTGAAGGAGTACAAAGAAGTCACATATTTTGTAAAATTCACCAACCCAGTGTTGAAAATAGAAGTGAAGGGCAGTACACACTTCAGTAGATTTAACAAACTGCACAACACAAAACTCCAAGCTTAAGGCACCAAAATTATACACTCTGAATTAACCTTTGAACTATTGGATAGGACATGCTAAAAATGGAGACTTGGTCAAGATATTAATCATAAAGTATCACTAATCTCTTATTAACTGAATTGTGATGATAGATAGGATGATAAGACTCAACACAAAGTAAAATGCAAAATGAACAGTCTTTGTTATAACACTAAACAACATTGTTTTCTAAGTAAGCAGCATGACTTATTTTAAGTTCTGAGACAACTTACAAATTTTCATTGAACAAGAATATCTTAGCCTTTCTATGAGTTATTAGCCAAATGTCATTGAGCAACCAAATAATTCAAAGTATTATATTATTTTGTATGCTATCCACAAGTAAAATGTTTGGACAATGGGAAAATAAAACAGCTACATTTAAGATATTCCAGGCAATGTTGCTAATGCCATATGTAAAAGCAACTCATGAATAAAATCTAAGGAAAATGCTTTAAATTAACATTCTCCAGCATTGCTTCCATTACACACAAAAATCACACTATTTTACTTAACCTGCTCGATACATCAACTTTATCCAAATTGATATACCCTGATGCTTAAGTGTAAAACCAGTATCACACACTGCAGAGATGGAGACCTTTTCTTGACTGTATCCTAAAATATCAAACATTGAAATATTGAAGTTGCTCAGATGTAAGACCACTGTCCAAATTTCAAGCAATAACAAATCTATGCCAAATATTGTAGCTTCACAGAATCAATCGAAAGCAGTTTACTTGGACTTCTTATAAACCTTTCCAATATCTTAGCACTTAAGCTTCTTCTAAGATTTCAATATAGATATATCAGTCAAGGCTAGTGATGCAGAACATCTACAAACTAGCTCACCTTATCTAATGCAAAAATATTATCAGACACTATAGAATTACAAAATCACGACTTCGTTCCTTTCTTTTGATGTCTACTACTGAGTAGATAAAAGTGGTAAAATTGTTTCGTCATCAACGAAGCTCTGGTAAGGGTGACAATCAAATTCATCTGTGAAAACCCTTATTTATATTTACTGGTAAACATGGGAATAGTACTCAGAGCGTGTTTCAAATGATGCCTTTTTATCAGAACTGTCCTATTGATCAAATTCTGGCGAAATTCACAAATCGTATTTCTTTCATTTATTTGAAGCCTTATTAATAACCATTTTACTTCCACCTCAACATTTTCAGGACAATGTTTTTGATCAAGCACATGTGTATACTGTACTATATCGCCATCTTCACCATCAAGCAACCTGTTTTTGATCGATTTTTTTCAAGGTTCCGTAAAAAACGTCTGAATTAATCAGAGGATTTTTTAAATATATGTTGTGAAGTTAAACTCCCTGGAAATGAACATTTTCAGCAACTTCCGTGGTATTTTTTTTATAATATGGATCTGTAATCATTCGTCTCTCCTAAAAATTTTGTACAAGAGTTTTTATCTTTTGATCTTCCTTGTACCAGTCTATTTCGTGTTCTTGTAAGTTCAAACTCAACTTGGATAATTCTTGCAAGCATCACACATAGATCCTAGATCCAATAGAAACGTTGTGATTGTAATTTTTTTGCTGTAAGCCTTCATGTGCACGTTGATCTTATTTGTCTCTTATTTGAAACAGTGCACTAATGCTTTACAGTTTCCCAAACAGCTGAAACTGGCCAGAAACTAGACACCACCCATTGAGTGCGTAATATTTGGCCAATTTTAAAAGTTCAATATCAAGTAAGATTATGCACAGTTTCAGTTCTCTGCTATTTTTAGACAGTGCGTAATACAACACATAAAGTCTGTCAATAAACACTTTAAACCTGTTGATTCCTGAAACTGATTTTACGGTGTCACCGACCGACAGTTCTGATCTGTGATTAATGCAGTGACATACAATTACAGAAAGAAATTTGTTTCTGATCAGTTTCTTCACTCAACTTTTAACCCCCAACATCACGGCTGCATTATCACATTCAGGAAGTTTCTAGTCATTTCGTAAGACAGAGGGCAATTGAGTTAAGAATAAAAAAGTTCTTTTGCAGTAGCATTTTCAAGTCCAAAAATAAATTTACCAGTGGGCTGATTCCATTATCCAGGTTACAGATTCGAACATACACTATTAAGGTATATTTTTTACTTAAAACAGCTGACTTGTCGATTATCTATTACATTCTATTTCTTTATTTAATAACTATATAAATTAGTATATTCTTCATTTCATCACTAATGTGATTCACGGTTTTAATGCATATATTTGTTGAGTGAAGGATACAGTGCACGTCAATTCAATTCAGTTCTATAAATCTATTTCAGATTCAAAATTATTTTGCTATCATATACTTTGGGTGAAATATTATTATTTTAATAACTTTTTTGCGAGATAATTCTTTAATATTTATTTTCAATTACCTCTTTCTCAGCTTCAGCCAACAGTTTTACTGCAATTTTATGTCCCACAGTTTTCTTGTGATCGAAAAGTTTTTTTTCACAAAGACAGAAGCTGTTGTTGTCAAACTTCACTTAAATAAGTTATTTCATTGCTGGCTCATTTTTTTTAGAAACTTTCATTCCTACCTTCGTTTACATTCCAAAAGTTTCAATTTTATCACAAAGTGTACAGCCAACTTTCTTATTTCTGATATTCAGCCAGTTGTACTTCGTTCAAGAATTATTTTTTGATTGGTAGTCCAGCAGCTAGGCCAGTCATTGTCAGATAGCTCATAAACACCAGATGGACCAAGAACAGAAACTTTTACTGATGCTATTAATTCCTGTTCTTGGGTCACTTCCTCATTTTTAGCTATCTTATTCAAAGAAAGTGAAAAGAAACTTGTAATTCATTTCATTTTTACATTTGTGTATTTTCTCAAGAAGAAATAAAAACTATATGTACTCCTGATCACAATTAAATTAAAGCACAGTTTAAAAAATGCACATCACGTAGATTGAGCATGCCAGAACAAAACGACTTATAACCGAGACTCACACACATGAAATTATTTTATCTTGGTTGAAGAGGCGCTGTGCAATTAATGATGTCAAGCGTCTTTGTACACTTTGTGATTTATTTTATTTAAATGAATGTACAGTTCATACCCACATGCCACCTGTTTTCTAGTCCTAAGTAATCTCTTTGAACGCATTATTATGTCTACACAGGCTAGCTCTCACTTGCTGCTGCCCATTTAAAACCTGTCGATCAAACTGAGACCCCTACTGTACATCGACTGATAGCTAGCAGCCACGTCTTGTACATGATGAAACTAGGTGACCATTGATGTTCTCTATTTTAATGGCATGCTAATCCTAGCTGATGTTTCACACCTCCTGCTACACTGATGCTCAAACAAGCACACATACACGATCAAGCAAACACTATATTTTCACACCCCTTTAAACTTTGTAATTTGTAACACTTCTAGTTTGGTACCTCTTTGGTATTCTTGTGAAACAAAAGATTTGTCCAAAGGGAAAATTTACATATTCGTTTACATTACTCTTTTGAGTTTTGGCACCTTTTACATCATTTTGCAATATGAAAAATGGTGACAGTATGCCGTACAGGTTCGCACTATCTCAAACAACCCTGCCTAATTCCATATATAACTATTTTACATCATTATAGTTCTGGAAAATCTTACCACACTAATTTATTTGTCCCATTTACGATTACTTCTCTTCACCTAGAACAGTATAGAACCTGCTTATCACCATAGCAATTAGACACTATATTACTTCTCCTGCAAGATATATTGCTACTTTCCACCACTTCAGCATTGGAAGTCTTACCAATTTTGCTTACCTGTTCCATCCATATAAAAACCACTGTCCATCATTTCAGCAATGGAAAATATTTCCAAATTCAAAATCTATGTCTAAAATAGAACAGATGCACATAACTGTGATATTGGAGAATCTTGCCAAATTAACTACCTCATTCAATATACCACTACTGCCCATAACTGCCATATTAGAAAAATTTTCTGAATTAATTCACCTGTTTCCAAGCAGAAGTACTACCAATCTCTGAAGAGCATGAGGGGAACTTTACCATATTAATTTACTTGGAACAGTACAGAATTACTTCTCATCACTGTAGTATTGGAAAATATTATTAGGCTAAATTATAACTACTTTCCATTCAAGTAGCATTGGAGAATTGTTCCTTGTTTGTACAATTTCAGCAATGAAGAAATTTGCCATCAATAAGGCATTTCAAGATCTTTCTAAACTAACTTAATACTAAATATTATGCCACTGGAGGATCATTCTAAATTCAACTGATCACATAAAGAAGACCCATTACTCTAACGTTGGAAAATCTTCATAAATTAATGTACCTGCTCAAATAGGTAACTACTTCTCGTCACTGTGGCACTGAAGAATATTTCCAGGATAATTCACAAGGCGATGGCCAAGGCCCCATAAATATCAACTGCCCATCACTGAAATATTGAGAAATCTTTTAAAATAATTTTATCTTGTCCCATGTATAACTTCTTGCTATAACTTTACCTTTGGACAATCTTAATAGATTACGTTACCTGAATCTTTGTAGAACTACTTCACATTCCAAATTAGTTTATCTGGCCCTGCATACGAGTAGTTCCCATCATTGAAACACTGGAAAATCTTTCCAAATTAAATAACCAGTGTCCATATAAAAATACTGCCCATCACTGATGTAGAGAAACAATCTTTCTACAATAACTTACTTGGACACATATAGGACTACTTCCTATCACTGTAACTTTACAAAATCAAAATCTTACAAGGCCAAGATACTAAGTTTCCTTTACATCTATTTTCCATCTCAGTAGCATTGGAGAATCATTTCTTGTTAATAGACTTTGAATACTGTAAAATTCATAACCATTAATGTAAAATTAAGGAATCTTTCCAAATGAATTTATCTTGTTCCATATTCAGCACAAACTTTCAAATTGACAATCAAGTAATTGCAACGAAACTGGTGCGAAATGTAATTATGAAATAAAACATAAACTCATTTTTATTTATAAAATAATCCCTATGTACACACCAAATAATTTTATTTATAAAATAATCCAGTATGTTAGTCACATTTATTGTACAATTTATGCATTTAAACTCACGAGTAGAGATATTCAAATTTTACTTTATCATTTTACGGTTCACAACTTCCGTATACCTGACCACCATTATGACTTGTAATCGTATGTATTAAAATATTTTATCGAATTTACACATCACCAACTAAGCTAGGAATGTGATGGGCGTCTGTTCTAATGGCATGTCACAAAAATACATTTGAAATGGGAAACATATTGAAATAATATATATAACAAAAGATTTTCGCTAACCTAATGTGACATATGTGCTGTTTAAGATATTTAGTTTTCATAACCATTCAGAAAATTATCGCAGAAGGCTTTGTTGTTGTTTTTTAATTTCGCGCAAAGCTACACGAAGGCTATCTGCGCTAGCTGTCCCTATTTAGCAGTGTAAGACTAGAGGGAAGGCAACTAGTCATCACTACCCACCCCTAACTCTCGGGCTACTCTTTTACCAACGAATAGTGGGATTGACTGAACGTTATAACGCCCCCACAGCTGAAAGGGCGAGCGTGTTTGGTGTGACGGGAATTTGAACCCGCGACCCTCGGATTATGTATGAGTTGAGTGCCTTAATCATTTGGCCATGTCGGGCCTCGCAGAAGGCAATACGTTATTTTATTACTATTATCAAACACATTTAAACCATTACTATTACCAGTATTATTATATTTACAAGAATTAGTTAAATAGTTCACGTAGACTTTTATTTAAAAAAATAAAATTGCTCTGATGAACTTTACGTCGACAACAATAAACTTGCAATATTTAAATAAAGTAATACGGTACTTTTGTTAACTTTCAGTAGTTTAAACTTAGAAAAATGAAGGGACACGCCAATATATTACCCATAAAATAGGCTTAAAAATCCCAAACACGTATTTCATTTGAATACTCGTAAAGAGTTACGAAATGAAAAATATTAACTGATACAATACTATCAGCAAACTAAGCTAATTATGGTGAAAACGTTTAGAAAAACGACATTGATATTGCAGACATACATGTGATTTTTGTAACCAGCGTTTCGCTTTTTTGGCGTTCTCATGATTAATATATGTAACAGCTAATTATGTAAGTTTCGTTTTCCATTATTTCAAAACTTTACGTAACGTGAAGCCGTCATTCAGAGAGTTTATGAAAGCTATTGGTTATTTTTAATGTGTATTTAAGTTTATTATCTTACTAGTTATTCGCCAATTAAATTTATCTTTTTCTTGGGTAGCACCTTATGGTTATATAGTCCAGGTGGACTTCAGGGACCAGTTTCACTTGGAAGAGTCTCCCAATTGTGACTACGATAGCCTGGAGGTTAGAAACGGGCCATACGGATATTCAGACCTGATTGGCCGTTACTGTGGCTCAGACTTTCCTTCCATTATAACATCATCTGGTCGACACTTGTGGATAAAGTTTTCTTCTGACGACAGTATTGAATATACTGGTTTTAGGGCTGTTTATAAATTCAGTCCTGTGGAAAGTACGTATTTTCTAACAGTATTGAAAAACATCTGGTTCATTACAATATGACTCCTTAATATATTAGTAAAATCATTGTGCATGCTTTTTACAATAAATATCCTAAAACGAAGGTATTTAGAAATGTTCTAAAATGAATAAAATTTAGATAAGAATCCTTAATGAAGAATAGAATACTTTTACATCATATAACACCTTGAAACCATGCAAAGTAAAATATAAAAGTTAATTTTCAATTATATGCGTAAACGTAATGATAATTTGGAGAATTATAGCCTGGAAATACCAGCATTTATGTGATAACACTATTCACCTTGTAGTTTCTAACTCACAATAATGTGCACATTTGGCAACACTGCGTTGTGTTGTATCATTGGTATTCGGATTTTTAGTTCGGTAACAATGTTACAGTTGGTATCGAGAAATATGCGTCTTTTCCTGTTATAGATTCTATGGGAAGACAATGTTTTTTCTTGCTGTGTTTAAGATCATCATTACTTTTATATCTCATTTCTATAGACACTTTTGTTTTTCTTTCTGTATTATATATTTTAAAATTACGCAAAGCCACATTTCCAGTGTTTGTAACTCTTAAGTGAAGATATTTCGTATGTGACTGCATAGTATATTCTGCAAATATTCTTGGGGGTCTTAAGAGGGCCAGTTGGTGTGCTCTAGATATTGGTTAGGTCTTAGAATATATCATTCTAATATAAAGAACCAGGTAAAAGAAAAGTGCTGTTATAACGTAAAACTACAACAAATATCAAGCGAATATGAGATAACATAAAATAACTAAGAATTATAGTGATTTTATATTGACCTTTAATTTGTGCAATTTTGTTTCCAGTTTTCTCTTTTCTTATATTCCTAGGGTTCTCGAGTTTTGTTCTGGTGTGAATCATAATTACAGAATTATGGCGATAAAGTTTTTTTTTTTTTTTTACATATCATTACTTTTACATACAAAAGTGTAAATTTTCTAAGTTCAAAGTATTTAGATTTTGTTATATTTTATATATGTGTGTGTCTGTAACAGAGAGAGAGATTCGGTTTTTGTTATTCAGTGATACAGCCATATTGTGGGCCTGGCATGGCCTAGTGCGTAAGGCGTGCGACTCGTAATCCGAGGGTCGCGGGTTCGCGCCCGCGTCGCGCTAAACATGCTCGCCCTCCCAGCCGTGGGGGTGTATAATGTTACGGTCAATCCCACTA
This sequence comes from Tachypleus tridentatus, assembly GCF_004210375.1. NCBI lineage: Eukaryota > Metazoa > Arthropoda > Merostomata > Xiphosura > Limulidae > Tachypleus > Tachypleus tridentatus. Next base: position 225,253,699 of record NC_134837.1, on the reverse strand, counting down.
TTCGTTGGTAAAAGAGTAGCCCAAGAGTTGGCGGTGGGTGGTGATGACTAGCTGCCTTCCCTCTAGTCTTACACTGCTAAATTAGGGACGGCTAGCACAGATAGCCCTCGAGTAGCTTTGTGCGAAATTCCCAAACAAACAAAAAGCCATATTGTGTGGTATTATCTACAACTTATAATGTAACAAATAAGATTAGATTTGTGTTTGCTGGTACATGTTAACTATATACTGTAGTGGTAGAAAATGTACAGAACGAAAGACAATATATACATTGCGTTTTATAACTTTTTAAAATTTACCAATACATTGAGGAAAATATAAGTAGTATTCAACGTATTGTTACGGATTTTCTGATATCTATATTTATTCTGATATCGATGTTTGTTTTAGTTAAATATTTATTTAGAAATGAATGAAGCTTTTATTGTTAAATGTGTATTGCTAAATTTCTGCCTATTTCCTAAGTTTTCAGAATATTCTTGAGTGTAAAAATCAACAATATCCTATGTGTGCAAGTAAAATATTCTTACCAACTGAACATTCGACAACCTCGCTCTAAAAGTATAGAAATGTATGTGCAAGAGCCAGTTTAATGTTGTTGGTTTGCTGCAGCTAGTATGCTGTAAACTTCGGAAGCTATAACTATGATAAACACTTCTTAATCGAAAACTACAGGTATTTGGCCAGGAACGTTTTTTATAGACTTTAAACATTACAGACCTTTCAACTTCAGAGAACTAACTTCAGACATTAGTATTCCTCGAGGACATTAGATATCTTCCTCAGTGAAAAGTCAACTTGTAAACCGCATGAGAGTAGACAAGAAGAGAGATAGCTAGTTTCCTGTCCACTGAAGTGCACTTGTGTATAAACATGGAATTAATATGCTCATCGTGAACCATCGAAGGAATATTCAGTTCCAGACCATATAGAAGACTCAATATCGTTTGTAAGTTTGTAAAACTCTTATATATAAATCATTATTTGTAATAACTGTTATAAATTGTATTGACGTTTGTATATTGAAATATATTTGTGTTAAGAAAAAAACGTTGTGTATGTCAATCTTGTTGGCAAATATGAATGTGATACATATCAACATTCAATTAACTTCTAAGTTAAAATTAAGATTTCTGACTATTTGAAATCGTAATGCATAACATTAATCGGAGGCTCGTCTGAGATAAATTATAATACGTAACAGTATAAATTCATCTGTTTTATAATATGCAAACTATTTACAAAGGTAAGAAGGGCAAGTTTAATGTATTTGCATTTTCAATGAACAAAATTAATGAAACATTTTAGATAGGAACTTATTCATAATGTTTAAGTAAATTCTAAAAATGTTTACAGAGGTTGTAATAATAATGAACATATGTTTTATATGCCCCACATATTTTTACAAAGAGATTGAATGTTACATGTATATATACGAAACCAGAAAATAAATATAAAATGTCCCGGTGTTTGTAACAGTCTCATGAAATGCTGAATAAGCTCTACTTCACATTCCGAGTATTTTCAACGTATTCACATGTACTCTTCACTCCAACATTGTCTACTGTTACGTATTACAAATTATTTCGGACGAATCTCCGATATATTACGTTATGTACGTTGCGTATTACTATTTCAAATAATCGGAAAGTTGAATTTGGATTTAGAAATTATTTACCTGTTAATACGTATACAATTAATGATATTTGCCAACAATATTGATGCGCCCTAAGTGTTAGTAACTGTTAATATGAATAAAATTAATGATATTTATCAACAAGATTGATACACCCAAGTTTCTTTTTAACACAAATATATTTCAATATACAAACGTTAAAACGATATCATTTATCATAACGGTTATTACTAATACTGGTTTATATACAACAGGTTTACAAACTTACAGACAATATTGAATCTTATATCTGGTCTAAAACTGAATATTTTATCGACGATCCAGGTTCACGACGAGCAAATTAATTCTAAGTTGATATTATCACATATTTCGTTTAAGATGTAGGCTGAAATACCAGCAGAACATTTTCTCAAAGCAGTCAGCAGATTTAGGTGCAACATGTGAGGTCAGTAATGATAATTCGTTGATGATAGCGAAATCTGGCCGACCGTTTGCTGATGGTAATTTTTTCAAGCAATGTATGATTATTGCATCGGAAAAGTTGTGTCCGGAAGCAGCTCGCAAGCTACGGACGGTGGCTTTGAATCGTATGACAGTTCAACGAAGAATTTCACACCTCTCAGCAGACGTGACAAGGCAGCTTACAAATAAAGCAGCCAACTTTGTCTACTTTTCTTTGGCAGCAGACGAGTCGACTGACATCAGTTCAACAGCACAGCTACTAGTTTTTGTTCGTGGTGTGTCGTCATTTATTGATATAACAGAGGAACTAATCGGCATGGGTTCCATGAAGGGTCAGACAACTGGGTCTGCACTATTCGAGGAGACAGTACGATGGCATTAGTGACAAAAACCATTAATTTCATCAAATCACGAGGGCCCAATCACCGTCAGTTTCGAAGTCTTCTTGAAGAAATTGATTCAGACTATGGTGACTGTGTATCACTGTGAAGTACGCCAGCTGAGTCGAGGGAAGATGCTCAGAAGATTCTGGGAGTTGATTGATGAGGTGATAGAATTCCTCAGAACCAAGAACAAAGACACTGATCCAGCATGGCAAGCTGATTTGACCTTTCTGATCGACATGATACAGCACTTGAATAATCTGAATTTGAAGTTGCAAGGCAAAAATCAGCTTGTTTGTCAGCTTGCAAATCACGTCTCAGCTTTCAGGACAAAGTTGCAGTTGTTCCGATAGCAAGCAGCATCAGGCTACTTCGTACACTTTCCCACTTTTCAGTCACAGCTACAGAAGAATCAGGACATTGACACACAAGTTTATGTTGGAAAGCTAGATACCTTGATTTAATCCTTCAACTCACGGTTTCATGACTTTGTCCAATGCAGATTGTTGATGAAACTTTTTGCTGATCTGTTCAGTGTGTCAGTGGATAACTTGTCAGCAGAATATCAGCTTGAACTTATTGATTTCCAGGCCTCTGATGAACTGCATGCTATTTACCAAGAAAACAGTTTGCTTGACTTCTGCAAAACGTTGCCTGATACATTTGCTAATCTGAAAGAGAACACACTTGTCCACACTAGCATGTTTGGCAGCACGTACTGCTGTGAACAGACTTTCTCGCATATGAAATTCAACAAAAACAACACTCGCAATCAGCTGACTGATGATCATCTGGAAGCAGTCTTGTGTCTTTCAACGTCAAACATCAAGCCGGACATTTCTAAGCTCGTAGATGACATGAAGCACCATCCATCGCACTGACTTTGTGACAGTTGATGCATCATAACATTTCTTAGAATATGCGCAAGCTCATTTATGTGTTCTTAAATGTGATGTCCATCTTGTGTGAAACAACTGTGGGACGATTTTAATCTTCACTTTTTTGTGGTCCCCAATTGTTATGAGAAGTCTGTTTGTGGCCCCTGACTCAAAAAGTTTGTGCACCACTGCTCTAGAACATTCACCAAAGTTTGCTTCTAACAACACTGTCAATCATTAGTACTATATACACGCTTAGTGCATTGTTCATTCTTCCTCACAAAAATGTTTTACAAATTTCAAGAAGGTTCCCCGCTGGGACAGCGGTAAATTTTCGGATTTACAAGATTAAAATCAGAAGGTTTGATTTCCCTCGGTGGACACAGCAGAGAGCCCGATATGTTTTTGCTATAAGAAAAACACATTTCAAGAACAGGCTGGATTTGGGCAATACACAATAAAAAATATACGCCACAAGTAAAAAAAAGAAGACTATACAGAGACATGCGTAGGCACTAAAATAAATGTACAACACTAAATCCGTTACTGAGAAGAAAATAGTTAATACAGCTCACAGAAGAAAATCTCGGACTGATAAGGGCAAGTAAATCTGTCGAAACTAGTATACTTACACAAGTCTTTTGGGCATATGTTTTTCTTCACTTTTAAGTATTAAACACGTTATGTTATTTCTGACAACTCAGAACCACTAGTTGGCTCTGTTTCTGTATTATTTTTTCGAAATAATATAGGTTATTCTAGATTTTATGGTATTGAATAAACATGGTACTAAACGCATAGAGGACTTCAACTTGTAGTATTTATGTGTTGAGTATTACAATTAACATTTCTAAAAATAAGAATATATTTCAGATTTATGAATTAGTTTTTATACCACTGTTATTTTTAGGAAGATTCATTACTACTAGCATGGTGTATTTATAAATGGACTATAATTATTTTGTTGAGTGGCACTATAGTATTTCTATAGAAGTTAATAGTTAGTAAAAAATATTATATCACTTACAACAGTAAAGCAATAAATCAGGTAGTCCATGTTATGAAGTTCCTAATTAAAAAAGAGAAAATATATATAGTTGTAGTAAATCACTGATTCAGTTACATTTTGTAGTTTATCTACAATTTGCTTAAAAGAGGGCATCAGTAAAAAAACTGCTTTCTTCTTCATCTGACAATGTTGCTTTTGACCTAGTTATCTTAAGTACATGTAACATCAGTACAGAGAAATACTAAAAATTGTCTACTTGAAAACCAAAACTACCAAAATGAAAAATGGAGGAAATAAATAGGAAAACAACAACTAAAGAATAGGAATTTGAATTGTTCTGTTATGTAAATAAAAATTCTTCAAGGTTTGAAAACAAAACAAACTAATCACCAGAAGGTTTTATATGCTGAACAGCATCATATCTAATACCATTTAGAAATTTTTAAAATGGCATTTCTTATTAACAGGAAGAAGAAATTAACTTGCAAAGCATATCCAAAGCATATGGAGTGGAATGGAAAGATGTTTCTTGGCTATGATGATATTTGCATAGATAAAGAGGATTATATAACTAATTTTGCTAGCAATGTATTGATATTTAAGATTGTTTCTATAAACAGCAAGTGAATAGTATATTTTCACAATTCTCTTGTTAATGGGATGACAGGATGGGACAGTAATGAGAAAACCTGTTGAGAATATGACTATAAAAATTGTCAAATGTTGAAATTGCAACCATGGCACTTGTTTGTGATGATCCAAGTTACAATTTTTCTATACTGAAAGAAATGGATGCTAATATGCCACCAGAAAAACTTTCCAGCTCTGGGTTTTCAACCCTAGTAATGAATAAAAAGTGCTGCATTTGTGTTATATTTTGTTTATACCACATAAAGCTTATTAGAAACACTTTTGCCCATGAAGAAATTTGAAAAAAAATAATTATGGTATATATATTAAATGGCAGTTCATTACTGATTTGCACAAAGTGCAATAGCAAAAAGGCTTACATATATAGAAATAAAACAAGATTGTTGTGCTTCAGAGGCAGAAGCAATGTATATTTGCAGCATAAACATTAAGTTCAAGTGTAGCCATAAAATGTTTCAAGAAAGATTTGAACTTACCTAAATTTAGGAGAAGTGAACCTACCATTAAATGTATAAGAACATTTATTAGAATCTTTAATTTATTTAACTCCAGAAATTCATTGACTGAAAATTATGAGCCCTATGAGAAGTTTCAATAAGTCATTTAAGAAACCTTTACTTGTAGAAACAGAACATAATATTTTTCAGTTAACAGACATCACCAGGTAAAGAATATATGCACCTCAATGTTAAACAACATTTATTAGGTTTTTAACTGCAATTAAAATTTTGTACACTGATTAAATTTTTAAACTGTAGTATCAACATAATTTAAACTTTTTTTAAAGTATATTTTGACATATATATTAAGCCAGGATAACTTGGAATTCTTGCTGCTGTTGTAATAACAAACTCTTTGAAAGTTTACAACTGCATATAAAATATTGCTGATCCATCATGAAAAAAAAGCAACAAAAAACTGCACTGTCTAGTATGCCAGAAAAGGTCTGATGATGCTATTTAGAGGTTCTGCAGATGTGTTAGATGTGATATGCAGATATGATCCTGAAATGCATGAGTCTGTATAAAATGATCATTATCATGAAAATGCACCAAACTACATGTCCTTTTCTTTCTAGCTATGCAAACAAAATGGTACAAAAAATAATGTTCAAACTATTTGGAAGCTTTTATAGATGAATATTCTAGAAAGATTTAACCTTACAACAAAGAAAAAACAGAGATGGTATTGTAAAGGCATCAGCAAGTGTATTCAAAGTATACTAAGCAACAAAAAGTTGTCTTAATAAACTCCTGAAGTCAACAAATGGTGAATTCCTCAAGCAAGTATAAATAACTTTGGAATACAGATTGCTGTTTTGAATAGAGTTTTCTCTGATTTAGATGGACATATGTTTAATATTGCACCAGATGATAATCATTCTTATAGTTTGATAAAATGCATTCTAAAGATTGCTGGTATGGGTATTAAAACTTTAATTTAATTTAAACTTGCTGTTTAGCAAGTTTCATAATGTTGATACATGTACCAACAAAAAAACTCAGACTCCCCCCCATCCCCATGGTTTTCTCAGCCTCTTGATCGTGAGAGATTCTCTGGATTGTTTCTTTTGTTTTGATCTCAGAAGGAATGAATAATTGAGTAAATATAACTTATAAATTACATTTGAATTCTGTGATATTGGTAGACCAGTTTATAATTTTTTATTATTTCAAAATGTGTATATAAAACATAAACAAAATTATTTTATTACACAACCTCTACATGCAAAATTGAGCAAGACTTAGCATGCAAGGTATTGCAAGCAAGTTCAAACTTGTTTGCTATTGTAAGTAGTAGAGATCATTGTTTTATGTACTTTTTTATTTATTGTTATATATTTGAAGAAAAATAACTGAAACTTAATTACTTGTTTGTAAAAGTAATAATATATACATGTATGTAATGTTTCATGACCAAAGTATAACTATTTTATAAATTAGAAAGCCAAGACAGATCAGTTTGTAAAGGCCAATTTTATACTGTGTCATGGCAACCTCTGTAATATTAAACACGACTGAAAGGTCAATAAAATAAAAATATATATGTGTGTATAATGTTATGAGATTCAAGCTATTTAGACTAAACATTCATGGTTTTATGTTATAATTTGTGGTTATTCTAAAATGAAAAAGTGTAATTTATATCTATTTTTAATTTTTTTATGGTAGTTATAAGGTTCATCAAATCAGCCAAATCAATATACAAATACAATAGTGAAAATACTGTTAATTTTGTAAGTGAAATTTGAAAATTTTCTGGTGCATTAAAGTATTTGTAATCTCAAAATCAAAATTACTTTGTATTTTGGATAGTCAAAATAAAAAATGCCTGAGCATATCATGACTTTAAAAAAATCTGATGTTTTGTTTATGAAAGCCTTAATGTTTACTAATAATGTTCCAAATTTGATAAATATATGCTTACTGTATTAAAAGTTATTGTATGAAAACATAACAAACACAAAATGGTAGGAGGTGGGTCCCTGTGACTAAGCCCTGTAGTGAGAGAATTAATGCATTCACATTCAATTTAGGGACTAACATTATGGATACGACTTGACATCAAGTTTTATATACAGTGATACTAGACCAGATACAATCTCATTCAGTATAGACTTAAGTATTTCTAATTTTAAATATCTGTTTTATTAGCATTAATATTTTCTTTGGTATTTGCTCTACAATTCTTAGAAATGTTACTTTTTTTTGTTTTATAACTATTACATTATTCATTATATGTATATTTAATTTCAAATAATTATTCTTTCTTATTTTACAGGCTTTAATAGACCAGAGAAAGAAGGTAGGCATCTGTTATTAAAATACATTTTAGTTCAATAAGTAAGACTTTCCAGTATTTCAATGAATATGTTGAATAAAGTACAATATATTAGATATTTTTTGTGAGACTAAATGTTGATATATTGAATTTTTGTTAATAAAATAACCTATTTATTACAATACAAAAAAGTGCAGTACTACTATGTCAAAAACATAAAAATGGTATCACATGCATTCCTAAGTTGAATCCTGAAGTATTAACTTTATAAGTTCTGACCTGGTCAGTGGTTATTGTAGAGGACTGAATTTGGGCAAGTAGAAATGAAAAGTAAGCTTAAGCAACTGATGTGTGGTAGACTCAAGTAATACTCATTTTCCTAAGAGTGATAGGTTATAGATATGTCAGAATAAAATATCATATAAATAAGATATTTGTATGAAGTAATAATTTATTTCTCAGGATGTCTAAGTTTGTGAGAATGAACTGAAAGTACTGAACACACTGTTAAATGTAAAATAATTTTTTATTGTGACAGGAAACACAAACATGGTGTGTGTGCTTGCTCTAATAATAGAATGCCACTTTTACTACATTGAGGTGGTAACTTATCAGACTGAGATCATCAATTTAGTGTTTCTTAATTTACATGTAACATGGAACTTACCTAAAGTGACTAGCACTATTCACATGACTGGTCATTATCATTCAATCACAGGGAAGGTCATAATTTCAGAATTTAACCTGATATACCATTGAAAAACTCTGCTGTCTACATTCTTGCACAACATGCAGCATTATAACTATGCATCCGTAAGGCAAAATAATTACAAAATCAATGAGTAAGAAAGGAACAACAGTTACTGAAATAAAATCAATTTAGCTATTTTAATAACAACATTGTATGAAAACTGCACTTATTCAGTTCAATGAAATTTAGCTTCTTGCAGAGAAAGGTAATCTGGAGCAGATTATTCATTATAACAGTAATTTCCTTCCATAGCAACTTGAATAAAAACAGTAGAGGTATTGATAAATAAAAGAAAGCTATTCTAATCAATTGAAGAATAATATGGTCATAGTATCTGAGAATTCAATCTTAAATATCCAAAGTTCTGGACTGAAAATATAAAGTCAGAAAAATTTGAATTGGCCAGAAGGGTATTTTGATGTGTAGGTTGAAAGGTAGTCATAAGTGCCTTGTTGCAGCTATTACTTTTCTTTAATAACTACCTTTAGTTGGAGTAATTAAAGGAATGCCTTGATCAAATAATATTTATACAAGCTTCATATGTGCTAATGCCTTTTTTGCCCATAGAACATGTGTTTCTAATGTGAACTTCTCAGTTCACTGTTATTTATCTTTGTAATCAATACCTCAGATTTGTGATGCCTTCTGTTGTCATACCTCTAAGAACAGCCAGTATAGCTTAAACTTTGACCCAAAATCATTTCCTCTAGTACCATATGTTTGTTACATACACAGCTCTCAGTTCAAGTTGAAAAGGTGTGGGGTCGAAACTGTAGACTTGGATAATTTGGAAAGCATGGATTGCCTTCCTTTCAGTCATTGGTTTCTCAACCAAAAGATCATCCTAGCTTTGTAATGACCAGACATAATAAGAATGATGTCAATCATGAGGCTGTTATTGGTGGTTTGAACAACTGATAGAGCTCTCTTCCAACTCATAATCCATAAATTTCTCAATAAATCACTGGGGACCACTAGCTATAAAATAGGCTGACAAATACTCCTTGGTAGTGAGTAACAATGGTTCAGCACATCTGCTTGCATTCACTACTGCTTGTGCAAAAATGTAGAAATGAAATACAAACCATCATTAATACAATGCAAAAATAAGGAAACTGTGGTCATCTCATTTGGTCACAGGTTGGGGTCAGTTTGGAAGCTTAATTTGGTTATGGGTTGAAGGCAACCCTGCACTGTCACATAATCTATGGATTTATAGGTATTTCATTTGTACATTTTTGTGGTTTGAATTCTAAGTGCTTCTCCTTTATTTAGAGGAGCAATTTCAGGTTCTGAGCTGCAGAATCAAATGTGTAATCAAACAATTAGAAATTATAGACCTAGATCAGGCACTTCTCTCATTGCAGTACCTCTAAGTAAGCTTCATTAGCTTTTTAAAACTGGTGAACACAAGCCTAATGACACAAATAAAAACGAATATAAGTAATCTGTCACACTGAAAGCAGTCTTAGCTCTATTCTTCTCATTGTCCTCAACTTTCCAGGACCTGTATGCCAGGTCTAAGAAGCAGAACCATCATACCTCTTCCAATTCATCAAGACATTCATCTGTTCATGCTGGTGGAAAGGTATCAATCAAATTACCATGCTTATCTATCTAAAATTAGTACAAAACCTGAGAATACCTTTCTTCTTTCTGAAAATCACTAATGGAAATGACTGAGCACTTTTTTGAAAGTTTTATGATCCTGTCTTTAATGTCCAATTTCCTTTGGTACTAGCTACATCCATAGTCCTCCAATGATTATGTAATTGAATAGGTATGATCTGTAATTATGTGATTTTGTGTGATTGTTGTTCAACTGTTGGACATCTCATCCCACAAATACTTCATAAAAATCAGCTAAGTCATTGAGTTTCTGATATAGTACTTTCCCTTTTTACAAGATCATCTTTTCTTGTTTTGTAGTGCCCTTAAATTCTGAACTTCTTGAATGCATACCACAAGCCTTCATCATCCCTCTGTTGGAATTCTAAGTTCCATCATCTCATGCAAATCATTATGTATCACTTTTCCGCTGATAGGAGAGCACTTTATTACATGACTCTATCTCTGTGCCAAACTATGACTTCTCATTTGGCAATGCTCAAATGCAAACATATTTCTTTAAATCACTGGTTACCTGTGAAGTGGTTTAACTATATTTAACTTGATTGAACTTCAGTTTCATTTCAGTTTCTTCCACTTCACCTCACCATGTTGATAACCATTCTATCTTGCATGTAGATAACAAATTGCTAATAATTGTATAAAAACATCAGGATTTTATTCCTATTTGAATAGATAACTTCACAAGGAAATGTTGCTTGTTTTATGACTAGGAAACAGCTTATTTTATATGTGAACTTCATAACCACGTTACATGACACTGATGCACTAGACTTGTATACATGGTGATGCTTTTTTTCCATGTATACTGGAGTAGTTCACTCTTCCTTATTCTGGTCTGAACAACATTGGATAAAACAAACATGGTACTTTATTTCACCTGTTTTATTGATAAAATTGACTGAAATTTAATGTTACACCCATTATAATGATGTCATTACTAGAACTAAAGATGACAATGTTTACCTTTATTTTATGGGTTATGCCTCATAGACATAATTGGATTATCATCTTTCCATTTACACCTAGTTTATTTTTTACACTACAATGAAGTTTATGTCAGTTGGCCTGAATGGTAATTTCACTGCTAGTGCCTAATATACTGTGAGACGTCCTCACTCTTGCACTCTAATAGGCACATTAGCTAGATCCACCCAACCATGGGAGAGCTGAGCTAACCAGCATTTTGGTCTAAGCTGCCTGCTACACTCCTTCAAGTTTGTGAACACACCCAGCTTGAGCTTATTTGGTTTTATGGAACTGCAGTGGCATTGTTCACAACTTGCTGTTGGCTCTCCTGCATCTATTAAATCATTGGTTGAAACTTGTAGCTTTGTCTTCCTTTCTGCTGAACACTTCACATGCAAAACAAATTCTTTGGTCCTCTCTTTTCAGGTTGATATGAAGTTGAAAACAACATCAGCATAAGACATTGGAGGAATGTAATAGCTCATCACATTCACTGGTTACCACTGTGGCTGCTTCATAGCACTGAAATGTAGGAGTGGTTAATTAATCCATAGCTTGCCATAATGTGAATGCCTCATCAAGACAGTCTGTTTGGGATAAAGCCACTGCAACTGCCACTGCTTCCCTTATTAATGATTGGTTTAATGTTATCACTTTATATTGAATCACTGCAGAAATTGTCTCTGCCATTTCAGTCAACTGTCCTTCCATAAACTTTTCAATGAGAATATTGTCATGATGAGACAAAGCCATTATGGGTAGAACTTACTGCACAAATGGTGTAGGCCATCTAAATAGGCAGCCAAGCTTTCCATGGCACCTCTCTTCCAAGCATTGAACTTTGCCTAATGTATTGCTCAGTTTTTTACCAACTCTGATCTTTGCCACAACTTACCAAGGCTAATTCACAGTCACAAAGTTTCACTTCACTCGAGCCCTATGTGGAATCCAGGATCAGACCATCTAGACTCCAGATCAGGCTTCACTCATGACTTCTTAGCTAATCCTTAACTGAGATAATCTCAATAATGTGTGCACAGTGTGTTAGACACAAACAGGGACTTTGACTCTGATACAAATATTTAGTCACTGATTGGCATTGGCTATTTACCTGCATGAACTTAAGCTTCTCCATGATCCATGGTTGTCTTAGTAGTATACCTTTTGATTCATGCACCTGTTGATGAGATAGCTCCTATTGACAGATCCCATCCACACAAAGTAACCAAACCATTAGTTCTTGTCAAAACCACCTAAAAAGGTACCTCTCAGCCAGCCATCATCCATGCTTTGGAAAAGAGCACTGACAGCCATTCTGGATACACCAGATTTCAGCTTCACTCCTTCATGAATCATTGGCTACAATGAGATAGAAGTCATGGACCTTCATAGCATTGGGAAAAGTCCAATATCCAGGTAGTCTTCTCTTATGCTCAACAGTTTTCTTATACAGTCAATTTTCTTCACTAATAAGCAACTCATTATAAGTTCTCTGAGTTGTGGAAAAATCATTTCTAACACCAGGAAACCTTTTTAAACATTATAACACAGGAGTAGAAATAAAGAGAAATACACACATTAACAGAAAACATAAAATTCCACAATAAGATATCCCATTGTTGTAACCCTCAAACTTCTCTCTTTCACATACATCCTCAGCATATTCAGGTAACACTAATAGGACCACAGAATGACAGGAGATGTGACAAGATGTTTTTTTGAATACCAGAATTTAATGTAAATACAAAATCACTATTTTATTAAGATCAGAAACACAAACATAGTGGACAGTGGACTGTCACTTGTTTTGGTTGGAACTACTCTGCTTAATTGACTGAGCCAAGATCAGCTTGTTTACTTTGAATGTTTTTACTTTGCAAGTAATGTCAAATTTGCCCAGAGTTTCTAACATTGTCAACATTACAAATTATTCTCATACAAGAATACCATGTGAGGCCTGGCATGGCCAAGTGATTAAGGTACTTGACTCATAATCTGAGGGTCGTGGGTTCAAATTACTGTCGCACCAAACATATTTGCCCTTTCAGTTGTGAGGGCATTATAAAGTGACAGTCAATCCCACTATTCATTGGTAAAAGAGTAGCCCAAGAGTTGGCAGTGGGTGGTGATGACTAGTTGCCTTCCCTTTAGTCTTACACTGCTAAATTATGGATGGCTAGCATAGATAGCCCTCGTGTAGCTTTGCGCAAAATTCCAACACAAAAAAACAATACCATGTGATCTATCATTGATAGACACTGCTGTTTACATTTATGTACAACATACTCCATTACAGGCATGATAAAACATCAAATAAAGATAATGAGAAAAAGTTTATAACTTTCTTAACTGCATGGTAAAGCTGCATATATTCAGAAATAAGTTATAAATTTAGACTAATACTATATTAATAAAAGAAGGTAGGATATTTATGGTATACTTATATACCATCTTGCTTTAATGGATGTGCTGTGTATGCCAGTATCTATGTATGTAACTGAAACTCCTGCACCATCTATTGAATGGCACCACAAACAAAATTCCATAAAACGTTTTACACTTTGGGTTTTCAAGAAAAATAACTGTGCTATGTTTAACAACCATTTCTCTACAATACAACAGTTTTAAATAAAGTTGCTCTCCCACAACAAGAACACTCTTTTCACTATGACTGTGTGTGCAGTAATTCCAAGAAAAAAACCCTTGGTGTAGAAAATGGTCACTTTTTACAAATTTCCTTTCAGTGTGGTATGAACACAGTTGATTAATGTGTTATTATTTAGTTTATTTTGAGAAAAAACTACTTAATGATTGTTTAGTTTTCATGACAAGAGTATTGAAGATTGATTGTTTTAAAAGTGTTGGTTGTGACAAATTTCATTGTGTAACTGTATGAGTTGTACCTTGTGTTTGCAATTACATTGTTGTCTAAGCTTTATTAATATTGATATCATCACATTACATGAATCTTTGGTATTTTCTCATTACCATTATAGCTTACAGAAAGTTTGAGACCTCAATGAACAAAACATGTATGTATATGTGACCAAGAGAGAACAATTTAACTTAAGTTCTGTCAGAAAAAAGTTGGAAAACATAAAGTAGCCAGCATGCAAGTGATTAACCATAACAAGCAGTATCTTAAAGTACATTTCACAGTTTAATAGAGATAAGGAGAATAATTTGACTTGTCAAAGGATGTTTTAAAGTAATTGAACCCACCTGTGTGGAATTTGACGAAAATGAGACAACTATTTAAAGCTTGAGATATAATTGTGGTGACCTGCAGAGTAATATAATTGAAGCTGTTGAAGATTATACAGTAAGAATGCATCTTGTCAATAGAATTCTAAAGTAATTAAATTAGCCTTTGTGGATTTTTGACAAGAAAAGAGAATTATTTAGACTTTTAGATATAACTGTGATATCCTCTAGTGTAAATAATTTTTTTTACATACATTTGACTTGTTTTAAAAGTACAATATTTTGAAACAAGTACACTTTCTATTTATTGTTCAAATTTATCACCAAGTCACAGACACTTACTGTAGAAAAATCCCAGCCCACATATATGTAAAATCCTGATAAATATAAAATTAGTAATAATTATCATAATCAGGCCTCTCAATGGCACAGTGATATGTCTGCAGATTTTCAGTGTTAGAAACTGGATTTTGGTGCCTGTAGTGGGCAGAGCACAGATTGCCCTTTTTGCAGCTTTGTGCTTAATTACAACAAACCAACCAGTACAAACAGTTGCACTTTGGGCAATATTTCTGCTAGTGGATATAAAGCTAAATCTTTGTGGCTTTCTAAAGCTTCATGAGAATCATGATGAAGCAAGAAATGTGAGCAGGTTTATTCCATCTAAGTATCTTTCTTTAATAACTTTTATTCTTATCCTTCCTGTGTTAGTTTTGGTGCATTTATATCATTTACATTTATGAAGTTAGTGCAAATTCTGATATGATATTTTACTAAATTTTTTTCATTTTATATGCAATCTTTCCATATTGGTAAAAGTCTTAGTTTTTTTTCTTTAGGTTCTTTGTGAATAAACTCTTATACTTTCAACAAAACGTTGAAATAATTTCCCACTTAGCATTTTTAATTAAAAATCTGGTGAACTGTAATGTAACACATTAATTTATTGAATATTTTAGTTGAAATAACCCAGAAATGGCATTGTTATGCTGGTTTTTTATATTAATATACAAAAATGGACAGCTGATTTCTGAATTTTCTACTTTTGATATTTTGAAAGCATAGTTACCTGTCTATGTCAAATGAAGTGTTCTACTGAGTGTTAGGTTCAAATTCCTGATCGTGAGCCAGTTTATATCTATCTTCAGGTTCACAGCATATGCAGGAATAGAGTATAGAGAAACATGAATTGATCAAAATAGAGATCTGAAAAATATGTTTACCGTAACATAGCTAAAACATGTCAATAATGTGGAATAAGTCTTTTAATGACCTTATAAATTCAATTTTGTAACCTTACTCACTTGGGCAGAATATTATTTCCAGGGCATCACTGATACATGTCTGATTTTCATGGTACTATACTAGATTACTTGTAACATTTTCAGTCTAGCTAACAGTTACTACAAACTTCAAATATTGTAGAAACCCTAATTTTTAGTGTAAATCACTGAACATTTCCTGTAACTACCTCTGTTTATATTTTTAAGAGTTAGGTGGCCATTATTTCATTAACTCTATGTTAAAGTATCACTGATTTCTTTGTAGGCTTTTAACATATCTGGATCTATTTTCATTACTATTTCTTTTCAACTTCTACTTTTCTACCAAGTCCCATTTCTGCTTCTCCATCAGACATTAATTTTTTTTCATTTCTACAAAATCAGACTTCATTTATATTCATTCATCAGGCCAATTTATTCATCTTCATGGATTAAGTTCTGTCTCTTGATATTCCAGGGATGGATCATTCCTTTGTTGCAAAGCATTTCAGTTTATCTAAATAGATGATTCTTTTGTTTCAAATGGGAGGATTTTTGAATCTGTAAGCTATGTCCCTATTGTTATTAAGACAAAGCATACCAAAATTAATGGTTTCCATTTGTGAAACCTGCACATATTATAGGTCCTGCTTCGTCACCAACAAGACAGATTTTGTTTTGTTTTTCTGTTCCAAACATGTGTTTTTTTTTTCTCAGACGTATGTTATCCAGCAGTTGCCTATTGCAGCAACTAAATGACATCTTTTTTATCCTTAACAATAGGCTTCCAAAGTAAAATTTGATATTCTTTAATTGATTGTTTACGCAGAGTATTCTTGATGAAACTGATTTGAAGACTACAAAGTTTCTTTACAAATTTGATTGTTTTTGTATTAAAACCAGACCACTAGAACCTGAGCTTCAAGTGAACAACAGAATGATGAACATCTTAGTTATCCATATTTTATCATAGGAGATCTACATAATATTCTGCTTTATTGTTCTTGGCTCTACTATTGACCTTCAGAGTTTCCAGTAGATATATTTTTTTTAATTTCATGTTATAAGAGTCAGCACATTTAATTAGTTAACTTTTGTTTTAGCTTCTCAGTTGTTCACTATCTAATGAAGTTTTTTATTAGTACCTAATGACTCTGAAACAGTCCTAGATCTGAGCAAGAAGTTAAGCTTTTCATCAATGATTATTAAAAATTGCATTCGAAGATTGTGTCACCTTCTTATTCAATGTTCTATTCAAAAGTAAAGTAACTCAAGAGTAGGTGGGTATCCACCAGAAAAAGAATTGCTTTATGACAGTGGAATCTGCTTTGGCATGATTACACAGCTATAAGCCATAATGTTGAATAAATGCTATTCAAAATAGCAGTTCTTGTTTAATAGTTCAGTAACCCCACATTGGTAAGTTGAGAGAGTTGCTTTGTTCATCATTTTAGTTCAATGTTTTATGTCACTTACAACATTCAGGATAAACTGTATTCTTTCTATCTAATTGGTGAATACTGGACAAGAAATAGGTACTTGTGACAGACACCATTTCCAGATATTTTGAGTATCTTTTTGTAAGTTCTTATAATGAAAAGCTTATGGTGCTGAACACATACAAATGATCAGTACTGTCATATAAACCCAAAGAAACAATAAATTTAGGTCTTTAAACTGTTTAGGCTCACTATATGCTTTACAAGTATTATTAATGGTTTTGTCAGAGCATTGTTAAATTGTTTAATTTTTACAATAGTTTAATGCAGGTGCTGGATAAATTTGCTCCAAACTTTTCAAGATCTCTAAGAATATATTTGTGAAAGTCTTCATGTAATCAACATACATATATATATCAGATACTTGTTAAAGACATAGTGGAACTATGCTCAATGATTTATTAAATATTGAATGTTTCTTGAATAAACTGAAGAGATCATTTAAAACCACCCAAATCTCAAGTGGTACTGAAAGCCTTATATATTAATCCACAACTAAGACCAAGAAATGAAACTAAGATATTCCTTGTAAGGTGTCCAGAACTTAGGAGAATGAGGTAAAAAGCAGGAATCCATATACTGGTTACAAGATGCATTTTTCTGAAGCCAGTGTAACATCAATGAGTGCACAATGCACATCATCTTACTTCTAAAGTTACTGATGTTCACTAGGTGTTGCTTGAATGTTGTATAATTCTTTCTCAACATACTTTCTATCTTTTGATTCACTACTTTTGTCATCTATGTCTGCATAGTGCATTCTTGATTGGGAATCTTCTTCATCAGCAAGATGTTTTGGTTTGTTTTTGAATTTCACACAAAGCTACATGAGGGCTGTCTGCATTAGTCATCCCTAATTTAGCAGTGTAAGATTAGAGGGAAGGCAGCTAGTCATCACCACCCACCATCAACTCTACGGCTACTCTTTTACCAATGAATAGTGGGATTAACCATCACATTATAACATCCTTCACAGCTGAAAGGGCAAGCATGTTTGGTGTTAGTGGGGATTTGTACCCACAACCCTCAGATTATGAGTTGAACACCTTAACCCACTTGGCCATGCTGAGCCAACCAAAATGTTTTAAAGTGTTTCTTCTTAGGTTTTGTCTTGGCCAACAGATAATTTTGATAGAGCTTCAGTAGCTGAGCAATATTTCATTTCTCAATTGATGTTATAGATAATTATGGATTCATGATTAAGGTGATCAGTGTCAAAAGTATATACAATTGCATTTTTAACTGTATTTATGTTGTGATTATGGTGTAGCTTAATTGATAACGTCTGGCACTGAACAAAAGGCTACCTGAGTAGTTACTTGTGGTAGACAAAATATAACTTGGAAATGTTACTTTTTACATGCTCAGGTTTTAAATGTGTATTAAACTAATTAAGATGAATGTAGAAAGAACTTCCAAAAGTCTAACATGATTTTTCCAAGAATTAGACCGATTCGTTCCATTGCTTCATCAGCTTTGGCCTTTAAAACTGTAACATCAAAAGTTTTATACTGCATATAAAGTAGTATCTTAAATGTAGTTTTTGCTGTCATGGTCTGGCCAAGCTGATGAATTCTGATAATAAATGAAAGACCTCATCAGCAGTGACTGTGAAAGGTACGTCTGAAATATTATTCATACACACCCCTAATTTGAAAACCATCATAGACTAAAATCAGAAAAATGTGGAAAAAATATCAAAGGATAGTCACATTTTGTTCTATCATTAATACAAGACTGATTGGTTCCATTACTTTGCCTAAAAGTATGCCAACAGTTCTGTTTGTTTGTTTTAGAACAGAGCTGCACTGAACTATCTGGTGTGTCTACTACAAGGAAGTGAACCTTGAATTATATCATTATAAATATATAGATTTACAACTGTCTCACTGGAGGAAACTAACAGTGAATACAAAATTATCAGCATTTACTGATTTGGTTTAAAATTCATGCATAACTACATGAGCACTATCTGCACTAGCCATCCATAATTTAGGAGTGATAGACCAGAAGAAGGTAGCTAGTTAACACTATCTGCCAACAACTACTGGGCTACTCTTTTATTAATAAATATTGGAGTTGACTGTCACATTATAATGCCTACACGGCTGAATGGACGAACATGTTCAGTGACAGGGATTTGAACTCACAGTCATTAGATTGTTAGCTGAACACCATAACCACCAGGCCATGCTGGGTCTGCTCACCCTATTTAACTGAATGGTTGTGAAATTACTATAAAGTAGATCACATGATATTTGTTGTATCTCTTCCGTACTCTAAAGTTTCTATATGTAAATCTTTCAGTTACATTGAGGGAGGTGTGTTTATCACAGCACAGAATATGAATCTGGTTTTTATAAATATAAGTGGAAAAGCTCTTTTTATTGGATTTGATTGTTTTGTTTTTTTTATTCTAACTGCAGCAGTGGTTTAATTCATAAATATGAATGCATTGTCTTGATAGTTCAGCTATTGGTGGTCATCTGGTATAGTAAATGTATTTTATTGTAGAATATTCTATTTAACCTAGGTTCATCTCAATAAGTATTGGTTTATGCTGTAGTGACAGCAAGAGTATGTACTTGTATGAGAGAGGTTGAAGAATCTCCATGTGATTTAATTCTGCCAATGATTATTTATCTCATCATGCCAAGAAAATATGTTGAGGTTACTGTTTCATAGATTGAAGCATGTTATAATACTGTATCTATAGAAACATAGCTGGTGGATATTACCTTAATGATTGTCTTGTTAAAGGGATACAAAACAAGGATAGTCCTTTCTTGAAGCTAGTGATCTTACTGCTAGTATGTGTTACAATATGCTTTATCGACAAGTATACATACATTTCATATATTCATTATACTGTATGAATTAGTACATGCTCATGGTGTTGAACATGGAATGAATATGAATATTATGCATCATCATTCATGAGTGTTGTGTGGCATGAATGAATTACACAAAGAACACGACAGTTGGGCAATATATTAATGGAAATAAAGCTTTTTATATGATCTTAAGATTTTGAGATATGAAATAGATCATGATTCCTGATTTGCCTGTATGGCATTATTTGATGATAAATACACCTGATATTTTCATTAATGCTAAGAAAGAATGTTTCAACTTCAATAATTAAATGTTCAGCAGATGGTATATTTTCATTGAAAATATAGAGTTGTGCTCACATTATGCTTTAGGAGGAGACAATTTGATGAGATGTTTTTTGATTCAATCAAAAATTTACAGGCAGGTAAAATTACCTTGAGAAAGTGAAATATAGAAACTGGAGCTTATGTCATTGCCAGATGTAAACTTGGTCTACCTAGTATTTTATTTATTTTTTATTGAATATTGTTGACCATGAAGATTGAAATATCTTATAAGCACAACTTGTACTGATTTTTTTTCTTAAAACTGTTTTAGTACAATATACAATTGAAATACATAACAATGTAGACTTTGAGCATGCAGCTGGAAAAAACAACAACATCTGTGCAGTGCCACTTTGAAGCCACTTCTGGCATGTATTCATCTTGTTTCTGAAAGAAGTCTAATGGTAAGTGCAATGTTGATATTAATGGATTCCCATAGTCAGAAGATATTACTTGCAACTTGTACTGTGGTGAGAACTATTTGATTATTTATTGCAGAAACAGTGTCCACATTCTCACCATCCATTTCTTTCCTATTTGGCTTTAACTCTATTCATATGACAATCACACATTAGTGAAGGAAATGTAGATGGATTTCGGGCAACTATGTTAACTGTTATCATGGCAATGGTAGCACTTTGCAGCACATTGAATGTTGGTCAAGCACCAGGCTCAGTGAAGTCTGGTAGGTTGAGAGATCCACAAGTATAGAGGATATATTGTCAACAGGTGATTTACACGTTAATATTTGTATCGCTTCATTACCACAACAGTTTTCACACACAATAAAAGTAACTTTATACCAAATAATTGTTGTAATTGAGCTGTTACAGCTTTAATCTGACTTCTAGTTAAACTTCTGATTAGTGAACATTCAATCAACCATATACTTCAGTACACCCTTTTTATTTTTAATATCAGATTATTAACCATTTTGGTTATTTTTTCACCTAACTAGTCATATTTGTGATGTAGTCATTTTCATTCTCATTGCTTGCCACTTTTGAGAGAAAATTCTGCACTAAAATGAAGGGAGATTATTACAAAAGCTTTCTCTTTGGAAACCTTCTCAATGTTTCCATTTATTCTACAGTACCTGTGAAAATGAACACCAAGCTAGCATTCAGTTTGTTGAAATCAGAACCAGTGGATCAGTACACATTGTTTGTTAATATTATAATTAGATGGATTTGACTGAAGTTGCAAACAGCTTGACCTTGAAGTCACAACATCACTAGGAACCATCTAACAATTTTCAAGGTGCTGAGGGAAGTGTCTTCAGGGACTAAATCACCTGCCACAAGCAACACCCCAATGAAGCCCAATTTTCCTTCTGTTCAGTTGAGTGAGTTGAGTATTCTTTTTCGTGAAATGATTACACCATTACCCAAAAAGCTCAAACTGATTGAATCTTCAAGAGCTCACTTCTATATTTTCACGTGTCCCATTGGAAGTTACCCTTTGGAGAAACATTACTAATATAGTATATGTTTTACATCCAATGAGACCATCATATTTTTCATACAAATAAATATTGCTGAAGATTTTGCATAGATCTTTCAAGCACTAAGTAGGTACACCTACATTGATCACACAGGGGTCAAGTGATAACCACCAACCATCTGCAGGGAAAACAACAACAACATTGGACTGTTGAAATGAGGCTATCCATGTAAATTAAAGCCACTAGCTAAGTACATTCAGCCTTAATGTCTAGGGAAACTAGAACTGTTCACAACACCCACAACTGAAATCAAAGACCACTCTGTACTGCAACACACACTGCTTTGAACAACCAGCCAGAAGGACAGAGGTCTGTGTGCTTTACAACCAAGAAGAGAATTACATCTTGAAGTATACAGATCCTTCCTTGCAACTTAAGGAAGAAATTCCTTATCTCCTTGGTGAGCTGGTCCAGACTTAAAGAGCTCTTTTAAGGGCTAGGTTTTAATGACTAGATAACATTGACCAGTTAAAAGTTAATTTCTGCATTGAAAGGTTTGTTGCTAGATTATAAATAAAATATTAAGTTAGCTTCCATCCATCTAAATGTGAATATTTGTGTTTTGTCTTTTAATACATGTAATGTATAATTATCTTTGTTTTTGTTTCCTTTTGAAATTAGTTCTGTAGATCAATGTAAATATCATTTTATTTTTGATTTTTAATTTATTGTTGTGTGTATGTGTGCATATTCTTCATTATATGGTCTCCTGGGACAGCAGTAAATCTATGTATTTGCAACACTAAAATTAGGGGTTCAATTCCCCTTGGTAGACACAGGAGAGAAACACACACACCTATAATATGAATGTTGACTTT
This sequence comes from Tachypleus tridentatus, assembly GCF_004210375.1. Lineage (NCBI taxonomy): Eukaryota > Metazoa > Arthropoda > Merostomata > Xiphosura > Limulidae > Tachypleus > Tachypleus tridentatus. The sequence goes on along the minus strand of NC_134837.1, from coordinate 225,231,102 downwards.
GCATCTTATGTCTTGAGTTGTTTTTCCATGTTTGCATCTATTCACATTATTTAAAGGGTTTGCTTTATTTCTGGTTTGTATTTTAAAGAGTATTTTTCTTTCTTTTCACAATTTGAATTTTAAGTGTCTTGTGTTTGCAAAAAAGGGATTGTTTTATTTTGTAGTTAATATCAAAAGTTTGGTTTTATATTTGCAATTTTGGTATGGTTTTAATATTGCTATTGGAAGATCTTTGTCTCAAAATAATACTGAAATTCTGTTACATGATGTAAGTTCATTTAAAAGTCAAAGGGATCAATTCTGTATCTGTATTATACCCTAATATTGAATTTCTTTTGATCTTTTAATGTTTAACTGCAAAACTTCATTTCTAATTTTAGAGGATGTCTATTGTTTTGTCTTTTTCACCTGTTGTTTAAAGAGGGTATTTATTTTGTTAATAATAGTTCTGATTTATGAAAGGTTTTCTTTGTATTTTTATTTACTTCTAGTAAAATTAATGTTATGAAGTTTCAGTGCATAATCTGACACTGTAATTTCTTGGTTTCATATTGTTACAAGTATGTTGTACATGTGTATGTATTTTACAGGATAAGTTATACTTCTGTCTTGTCCAATGTACAAGTTATTTAACTTATAAATTAAAATTTAGAAATTTTAATGTTTGAATGGCCTGAAGATAAAGAGAAGAGAAGAGGAAATGTAGAGCATGCAGCCATACCAAGGGTTTCTACTCTCTGATATAATGTATTGATTTTCAAACACTTTCCTATTATTAATACGTAGTGTTAAAACAAAAAATTGGACTAAAATGTGACAATGTTCATTTTGTCCTACAACTTACTGAACTAGGCTATCCACTTAGAGTATTACATATGCCTTTTCTAGGGAAACTTTTCTGTAACATAAAACATTATGTAAAATTAGTGAAGTGTTCTGCTGATGGGTTACATGACAGATGCAACTATCTTTATAATTTTTTTATAATAATAATGACAAAGAATGAAGTGCATAGTGCACACACTGTAAGAAAGATATTTTTTATGTAAATAATGCTATGATTTCTCAGTGTGTAATAGTAGTTCTGTAAATAATTCTTGCATCCACTCTTATGCACACTCATGCATTGTTATGAAGCACCTACATGACTGCTCTTAAAGGAAATCAGTGCACTTGAGAATACCACAATATTTAGTAGTACAGTAATGGAAATAATAATGAAAATATATGTCAAGAAGTTGTAAGTAACAAGTAATTACATTTAGATGGTCAGTTTATTAATTGTACAAAACATTACCAGAGAAAATACAAAATTTCTGTGTTTTCAATATTTGCACAAAACTACATAAAGTACATCAACATTTTCATCCTATTTTTTGAAATAATAGATAAAATGGTAAAATTCTAGCCCACAGCACACACTACTAGCTTTTGAGTTATCCTAACTGAATAATGGAATTTTATAACCACTCTTATAGCACACTTGTTGCCCCAAAGTTCAGAAAATGATTTTTTGAAGCAACAGGACACAAACCCTGGACTTCTTGATCCACAGTCTAGCTATGCATCACCTAAATACAAAATAAAAAGAGATAAATTGTTCAATGCATTAGTATTTTGTTTGTGAATAATTTTATTTATGTAGAACATTACATTTTATTTTCCCACTGCTGTACAGGTTATTAATGAATGATTATGAAATGTTTTTCCAAATGTTTTATATGATTCCCCACAACCAAACCAAGTTGTTTGAAAACCTTTTAACTTTATCTGTTTAAGGACTTTAAGGACATGCATCCATATGAGTGTTCATATCAAGGCTTTATTTCACCATGCTGTATGTTTGGGATTGTTGTCTTGTATTATGATTTCCATTAAACTTTTGGTTCAGTTATGTATTCTCAACAGTGTTTTTATCAGAAACTTCATGTCCATTGAAACCATTTTGTGCTAATATGTATATTACTGTTTACAACTGTAGTTATAGCATGATCATTGAAAATATCCATTAATATTAAAGGAGAAATATCTTTTTTCCACTAATAACTCACAATAAGTGAGGTGAGATATCAGATATATCTTTTAGTAGTTGATATATTTCTGTGACTGAGAAAAAAGGTACTTTGGGGACATCAGGAGAAGAATACAGAAGCTTCAGACTACCTCTTGTCCATACATTTCTGTAGCCTTCAGAAATACAGACCATTCATGAACATTTTAGATATCTAACAGCTCCCAAAAGAGCAGAATATTTGAAGCAATTACTTTTAAATCTTTCAAAAGCCTGAAGTAAACTGTTTTTCTCATTTTTGCAAATTCCTTAAACTGTTTTAAAGTTGTTTTTTTTATAGTTTCCAGATAATCAGGCTCTTCGAAACAGTTGTGGCCAGAGCACAGAAAACTCATTGTGCAGCTTTGTGCTTAACATCAAACAAATTTTAAAGCAATTACTTTAGACAGTTTTACAGCTTTTGGTAAACTATTTTAGACTCTAATATAGTTTCATAGAAATTACTTGTGAAAGAAGTAGTGTTCCATTGTTTTTTAATGATGATAGACTTAATTTTTTTGTTCTTTAGAATATGTGTTTCATGACAAGTGATTATAAAAACAGGATACATGTATGTATGTATGTGATTCCTTTTGTTATTATAACCTAATGTTTATGCCTCTACAACTAAAACACGTTTTTTTCTCCAGTTTGTTTATATAGAAGAGGTGGTTCTGACGGAATTATTACCAACGAAGACATACAGGACAAAATGTTCAACTATTCTCTAACATGGAATGTTCCATTGGACTGTACATGGATTATAAAAGTATCCCAGGGCTTAAAAGTAAGTATTTTACATAGATACAGTTGAAATGTATTTTAATAACAACAAACAATAAATAAATACAGAAGATAATATTGTGGCAGTGGATTTCAATCATTGTTACATCGATATTTAGCAGCCTATGTGATCACACAAGTATAATTATTAGTTACATATTTTGGTATATTCCTTTTCACTAGATTCTAATTGCTCATTAGCTTATGTATTAGTTTTAGCTGTTACTATTCTTCTGAATATTTTATGTAGTGATAATGATCAAGATTCTATACTGGGTAGTTTTGACTTAGGTCATTGTATACAGTATTAACTATAACAATGAAACAAAAAATAATGGTAAAAGTAACTTAAGATTGTAATATTTTTATTTCAGAAGCAAGCTTTTAAAGAAATATTTTCCATGACAACGGAGTATTTATTTCACCTATGTATATTAATAACTTTACTTTTAACTATCAATTGGTTGGTGTTCCAGATGTACTTGTCTTTCAAGAAATATGAACTTACTCATCCAAATAATTGTGAACTCAACTACATCGATATATATGCAGACACCCTTAGTATGGATGACCGTCTAGACAGATTTTGTGGAACAGCTACTGAACCTCAGAGGTCAGAAGGAAACACACTCCATGTGAGATACTTTGCAGATCCTAAGGCATTTTATGCCAAATTCACAATCATTTATACAGCTTTCAGAGAATCAGGTATGTTGACTATTTTAATGATGTTTTAACAGCTTAGTACACTTTGATAAAAATATTCATATCAGGTAATAATTAGAAAGTTCATTATAAAACTTATAACCTTTAATAGGGCATTTTATAAAAGAAAGTAGGTAACTGCAATATACATTTCCACAGTATGCACAAGCTACATACAGAGTGTTAAGTACATTATATTTTAAAATGTCTGGAGTCTGACCATATCATTACAGCTCTTCATGCCTGGTCATGCTCTATCTCACAACTGTGCATCTTGTTAATAGCCCTGCAGAGTAAGTTCTGTTACACAAAGGTCCATCATATACAGAGCACACCACACCTACCTGCATGCTTTTCATAATTCATCTAATGTAAGGATAGTGGTTTCTTAGCACCGGCTTCAATAATCAGACAAAACTCCATTGATACTGCATCTGATGACTTGACCAGCATATCGTTGTATGAGTAGTTTGAATACCCATTTCATATTTTAGCTGTGTAACAGCTGAATGGGAGGTTTGATTGGAAGCTTTATCTTGGTCATCATTGTTGACTTCATTTCTGTACAAAGCCAGTACTTTTGAAAGCAGGACTCATTTTGAATTTTGTAGCCACTCTTCTTATCCCTAACATGTCCTGGTGCAATTTCCAGTAGTATTCATCAGTCGCTTTGATAAAAGTTTCATCACTTTCTTGTTTCACCTATGTAAATAATTTTCCTCATTGACTTATAGAAACTGGTATGAGACTTATTACAGTTATAAATTGCACATGCTTTATTGAGTGTCATCTTGCACTACCATATTCTTGGCTGGATACTGTTCATTCAGTTTTCTATAGTGTCTTCCTCTCCTGGATATGTTGTGAAAGCAATGAATTTCAAGAATTCAGAAAAGCACATTGTTCACAACAAATACTTTGAACATTTGTATATTAGTTTCAAGGAAGTATATTTTTTGCATTTATTATTGTAAACACTTTTATGCCTTTTTATAAAGCAGTGTATTCATAGCAACTATTTCACATGTTTTTAGAGCTTTCAATACAGTAGTGTCCATTATGGCAGTAGTGTTTACAGTTTTTCTCACCTTCAAATGAGTTACTGAGCTTAGACTGGTTCATTGTGGATCTGAGGTAGGTCTTAATTAACTTCAATTTAGAGAAGCTCCTCTCACACATTGCAAAACTCATATACATTTTGAGAAGTGTCCTCAGTATAGTGAGAATAATAGGAAGAGATTCCTTAAATTCCAATTTCACAACATATCGAAGGATTTCATGTACATTCCAGTCTCCCATTTCCTTCCAGGTTTTTTCCTCATACATTTTAATGTGTTGATGAAGGCAATGAATCTTTCTGTCTAACTTGCTGGTGAGACAGTAAATTTTCATTACAGTGTAACTCTCATTGGATAGGTCCATCAGATAACTGAGTGACATAATAAACACAAACTTAATGCTAATACTACTCATCTGATAGGTATGTCAGGCTCTCTCCCTGTGTAACTAATCCAATATTTTGTAATACTTCCACTTGATCTCATCAATTACTGAAAGGCTTGCATCCACAATATGTTTTCCATATTGTGAAAGTTCCTATTTGGTTACAAAAATTGACAGCCTTGATTTTCTCCTCTTCTACAATTTTATCCACTCGTTTTGGAAAAATAAAACAAGGGGGTCCAACTAGGGAGACATCTAGCCCTAATCCAGCCATTTGGAGGATTTTTTTGCAGGTCATTCATCTCAGTTATCACCAACTTTCAAAAGAAGAAGTATATGGTGAAAATGTAGATCATCGTGTTATTCAACAAAAAAGGTGTATCTGACTGTGTTTCCTATATCTTGGCATTGTTATTACAATACTCTTACAGGGCTTTGGATATTTGATACAGGTGCGACCATACAGTGTCAATTTCATTATGCCTGGAGGCCCATCATTTTTACAGATTTGCTTCATCTTCTTTCCTTGGTCTAACTGCATGAGAATGTTCCACTAGTGAGTTAAGGCAGATAAAAAAATGGTAAAGTTGTTCAACTGCCCCAAAAATGTTATGACATTCACTGTTGTTGCAGCAATAAACCCCAATAAAATTAAGGGAAATGTTTATACAGGGAATTGAGACAGCATTTGGATTGGTATCAGTGATTCACTGTTGAATGCCATTGATCAGGCCTGAATTGTGCCTCTTAGCTGCCCATGATCAGATTCAGCTCTGCCTCCCTTTTCTCTACTCCCCATCCATACACACAGATGCATCCGTATGTAATTTGAGTTTCATTTGCACATGGATTTCCAATTTAAATTTAAATAAAAAATACATATAATATTAATTGAAAAATTAAAAACACACTAGGATCTAATAATAAAGTAAACCAATATCAAATTTTATTAGATTATATATGCATTTATTACACAAGCCAATGAAGCCATGCACTAACTTCAACATTGGTAATTAAATTATAACTGTTTTCTATAAAATGCTCATATGCACATAAAAAAACATTGTATGAAAATGTTAACAAGGAGAGTTTAAAACTGACCATTGTTGGGCACAAGTCTTCAGGGCAAGAGTCAAAATATCATATTCTTTGGTGTATAAGACACACTTTTTTTTCCAAAAAAAGAGTCTCAAAATCTCCCTACATCCTATACATCAAAGGTAAAACATTTTATACCTCCCTAGGCATATTGTACCTTGTACAGCAAGGACTAGAAACTAGCTCGATCAATCTTTACATTTATTTTCATATGCACACATAAAGTTACTTTTTGATTATTAAATAATTATGACTGTTAATATTTTAATTTTTACCAACTTTTTCTACTACAATTATTTTACAGTGCAAAAAATACTCAATTAAATTATCCAATTAAAAATCATTCTCTTTATTTTCTGAACCAATCTGTAGTATTTGGAGGATCTGTCTATCTGAAACTTAGTGGCAAATCAGCAGCTGAAGATACTATGTGCATATACGTGAATAATTCTCACTGAATAACTTTCCTGACATTGAATTGATGTCTCTTACTGATTACTAACAATTATCATTAAATTCAATAACTGATTACTCATATTCATAAATGATGTACCCTCATCTCTAGATATTGGAAAGTTCTCAGTTATTACATCATTATGAACTTCTTGGGTATTTTAGGACTATCTTAATAAGCTTTCTAGATCTAGCATCATCATCTTGATTAGCTTTTCCCTCTTGTAAGTAATCAAATTATAAAATTGCAAGGATAGCTTACAACAATAGATTTTAAATCAGAGGTGTGTAAAATTAGCATTCTGGTCTTATCTTTTTGTCCATTGTCAGTATTCCTTTCTATCTGTTTGTCTTTCACAAATAATTGGCAAGGAAGCCTTTTATTCACTACCAGAATTCTTTAAAAATTACTTTTTGAAGTATCACCTTTTTGTTTTAATTATTCATAAAATTGTCATTATAAGAGAAATTATATATGAAATTATATACAGTCACAATATTTTATTTTAACAAAGTAGGTTAATAACAGGAATGTTAGAAGCAATGCAAGTTTCGTTTATTAACAAATACAATCTGGGACTTATCCATGAAAGTCCATAGTTAAATCAAGTGTTGCATAGTTTGTCAAAAGAGATCATCCATATTTCTGAAATATAATTTTGATTTTCTGTACTCTTTAGTTTTATAGAAATATGGAACTTTTAGTATAAAATAACTCTTAATGTAGTAAAATATTAATTCTTTTATGCTACTTATATAATTTCTATAAATAATGTTTTTATGGATGGCTTTTTAAGACATCTTATTTCCATTCTTTTTTGGCAGAACATTGTTATCCTGACAGTGAATTTGATTGTGATGATGGAACTTGTATAGACAAGTCTTTGAAATGTAATGGTCACTTTAATTGTAGATATCGTTATGATGAAGAAGATGCTATTTGTGTTGAAGGTAAGTGTAGAATGAGGGATACTACAACTTTTCAAAATGAGGTATTAGATTCTCTCTGCTACATTTTAATAACTGAAGACTAAACTATGCATCTAGTTTAATTTTTTCAACTCCAAACATGTTTACAGCACACTAACAAATTAGTAAAAGAGAGTTTTGACAATATTTACAGTCTTTGAAGTGAAATGATGTAACAAAATTTAAATCCTTACCTTGTAAAACTTCAAAAAATGTTCTATTCTGATTTGAAATTGACATATGTATCTGTGTGCACGTGTGGCATTAAAATTTTAATAATGCAAACAATACGGCTGTTACTTTTATGTTATAATAATTATTATATGTACTCTATTTCTCTTGTTGAAAAAGAATTTGAAGCTTTTAAACGTTTTTAATCAAAATAAGACAAATACTTTACTTTTATTTTAACTCAGTCCATTTCATTTCAGGACAAAAGTTTGATAAAAATTAGTTATCTACCTTAGTATGTTTTCTAGGCTTTAGTAACACATTTTTAAGTTAAAATAACACAGAAATTTACCATTACATTGTTTTTTATTTGTTTCATATAGACACTGACATTGGTTAACTCTTGACCTCCCAGTTAAGGCAACTTTTATTTTGATTTAATTGTCAGCCTGTAGGAAGTAAAAAACATAAATTTCTGATTGTTTTTAATAAATGTATCTTCAGATGTATTTACCATTTGGGAAACTTATTTTGCAAAGGTAGCATCATTTCATAGTCACAGGTAAAAGTAATTTAGTTTAGTTGTTTTTATACGTAAATAAGGTAAAGCTTCAATAAAAATGACAGTTCTATTAAGCCCTTTGTGTAAAAAAATGCAAGACCATCAGCATGTTTTGTTAGTAGAGACATGCTATAAATTATTGGGTAAAAATTAAATATTGTTTTATCTGGATCAAATATTAAAGGTAAGAGATCATTCTAACTGGAAATACCAACTTTAGGTCACAACCTGCATCACTGAAAAAAACAATAACCTTTAGGTACCTGACTTAAAAGGAATTGCTGGGTCACATGAAGAGTATGTAAAAAAATGAGAATGTTTGTACCATAATAAATTATATCTTAGCATGAAAGTGAAAAAACGTGTGGCACACTTCCAGTACATATTGGAAATTAAGTTACTATACTTGAGTTATGCAAATATATTATATATTTTCTACTTGTTTTAGCAATATTTCTTGTCAGTTGTGTTTGCAGTTTTAGTAAAATATGAGGTTAAAAAAATCATTCAGGTTTTCGTCTAGTTGCTTTGTCGTTTTTTGCTCTGTATGGTATAGATAATGTCTATTCTGCTTGAGAGGATATTGCAGTAGCATATAGCATCCAGGTTGTGAAATGATTAGTAATTGTAATATTCTTTGCTGGTTGAACTGACAATGTCTAAATGCTATAAGTGACAAATGCTATGAAAGAACAAAGATCATGAGGAGGCACGGTAGACATGCTGTCATGATTCCATTCTATTTGGTTTTCATTGTGACAAGTCCAACATAAATTCATCTTGAGGGATGGAGAACTTATGAGCTAGTCACTGATCCAATAGAGGCATTCATCCACTTGTCTACATTCTTTTTTTATTGTTTTGCTTAAATAAAGATTGTTTTCACTGACCAATAAATGTACCTAATCTTTTTTTTTTCATGCACCTTAAAACTCAATCAAGTTATCAAAAACAGATTATGATTTTTATTTCCTGACCAAATCTGCTTTTTTTCACAGATCTATTTATCTGATAACTGTAGGGAAATCAGTTTATTTGAAAACACCACAATCAGGTATGAAGAAAGTTTGATACCAGGATTTATTGGGAAGTTTCTGTTTTTGTTAACGTGTATTGGACCTTGTTTTGAAAAGAGCTGAAAGATACATTTTTTTCTGACAGAATAGCTTATTTTAGACATAGAAGTATTTACCAAGACAAAGAAAGAGAGTTTAAGAAAGCATGGCCAACTGAAGAATGTCAACAAGAATTCATACCTATTGAATCCAAGTTTAACTGGAGAGTCTCCACAAGATTCCAAATCTGTTACCAGACAGAGTAACATGTCCCTAGTTCTGGCCCAGACCACACTCAATATGTTAAAGGGGATCGATATGTCACTGGTGGATGAACTCTACCAGTTAGTGTTGGTTTCCTGGCAAGTGAGATAGTGGACACCTGTAGACAGTAAATATGAATGAAAATAAGTGGAGCTATTTTCTTTCCAAGCTATCAAATGACACTCACTAAAATATATGAACTACACAGTGTTATTTCCACTTGATTGTTATTGTGAAGATAGTAACCAGTCTGTTAAATCATAAACTGGAAGGGGTGATTATTCCTTATTTTTTAAGTTATCAAGTGGTATTGATGCAGTGCATGTACTGTTTTGTAGAATTTTCACTCAATGTTTGACAGTTAGGATGGCTGTGATTGAAAAATATTAGTCACAAAAATATATATGAACCTTTTTTTTCATAGCTACTGAATAAAGTTTCTTATGTAAAACTTGTTATACATTTCGAAAGAATCACTCACAAATCTAGTCGATTGGTAAGAACTATGGAGATACCAAACTGTACTTACTACATTTTTGCATTTATTTTCCTGGGTAATTTGTGCTGGTACTACAAGCTACAATGGAGTTGTGTTTCCCTTGAAAATCACAAGAATACACAACAAAGACATGGAAACAAAGGATTTAATCTTGTCCTTCATGAATTAATGAGTACGAGGTTAACTATGGTAAAATAGATGGAAAGTATTGTTCAAAAATGCTGTGTACCTGTTGATTTTGCTAATATTACTATGAGAGAATATTCTAATTTTGACACTGAAATGTATAGCAGGTATTTTCTTGGAAGAGATAAAAGTAACAAAGGCTCAACTATGGCTAGAGAAAAACAATTTTATGTGATGTAATCAGAATACAGGTTTCCTGTTGTTTCACATGTTGTAGTACAGAAAACATTTTAACTTGATCAAGTTGAAATATTCATGAAAAGATGAAATTATTACTAATAAATGATATTCACAAAAAATGACTTAGATATCATAACAAATATGTGTTCCCAGAGTTCTACTTGATTGTAATGGGAATATTTCCAGTCAGGCACCTTGGAATATATTAAATAAGCAAACAGGTTTATTGAATATTATCCCAGTATAAAATGTATTAAGGCATGAAAATGCAGGTTTTACATACACTATGGGGAAAGCAGAAAGTAACATTCATATGATAAAACTTCAAAATTGTCTGAAAAACTAATAAATGATTTGTAAATGTAAAGAAGTTCCTTAAGAAAGACAATGAAAATATTGACAAAAACCAGTAGTCATTGGCTATTGGATCTTGTTTTGAAAAGAGCTTATAGGAACATTTTTATTGACAGAATAACTTACTGTAGACATAGAAGTACTCACCAAGACAAAGAAAGAGAGTTTAAGAAAGTATGGACAACTGAAGGATGTCAACAAGAATTCGTACCTGTTGAGTCCAAGACTAACTGGGATGCTTCACCTATATGAGAAATCAAACAGTTGGTTAAGGTTGAAGCTGGGTCAGAGTTTGACACATATACTCATTTTGTCTGGCAAGACCAATGGAAGGCAGCATGGCCATAAGTTAGCCGTTGAGTCAAATTCCAGAGTAGCTTGGGAATTGGGAAGTCTTTAGATTCTCTGGAAATGTAATTTATAGTGAGGAGTGGCAAGGTGATGCATTAAATCTGTAGACATGTCACTTGATCATTACCAAGGCCACATTCATAACCATAAATGTTGAGTCCACCTTACATAGAAATTTAGACTTTAGTATGAAGAATTGAATTCTGATGTTAATGGATATCTTGTTATTGACCTGGCCAGTGGTATTTCCATTCCTTGTGCTGAGTAATTCCAAATTCAAGCATAATTGAAGACTATCATGAGGAGATGCCAGCTTGGCTGATGTTGAAGAAACTGGCAAATATAGTCCATCTAATGACCAACCTTTTCTTCACTTGTTTGGTGAAGTAGATGCAAGATGTTGAGCTTGATATCCACCAACACTGGATAGTTGCATCAGTGTCCACTCAGAAGCTCTATGATGAGGAAGCTATAATACCATTTTCCAGTGAATCATGTTATTACATTAATAGATATATTATATATATATATTATATCATATAACCCCTTGGTGTGGATTCCTGGACGTGGTGAGGGGACCTCCCAAAGAAGGTTCTGTTCTTTCAGTTTACCTCCTCTGGGATCTAAACATCCACCCACGTGTTTGCCATGTGTGGCGACCCATGAAGGGGAGGAGAGGATTCTGGTGGTTGAGAGGTCCAACCCTGACACACCACTTTGGCCTTGAACTCCTGCAGACGGGTGGCCTTTGGGTGGCCCCCTTGGGTCAGTTGGCTGGTCCACTTAGGCTAGAGTCAACCAAGTACCAGTGTTGGAAGTTCTCAACGGGTGTTGTGGACATTGTGTCTGATGCTGGTGTTTGATAATAGTGCTCACGAAACTCTGGCATTGCTGCAATGTCCTTGCATGACATTGTAGAGCATCCCTTTGTAGGGCTCCATAGTGGGTGAGGTCAGTGGGTACCAAAATTTTCCTTTTTTCCTCTGAATCCTCCAACAAAAAATTTAAATAAAATAGTGAAAAAACAGTCAATAGGTAAACGACCACGTCTTGAAGACTCTGAGCAGCAATCTTCAACATCTGTAACACCTGTACCCCATTTTCTTTTATTACATTCTTTTTCAGAAAAACCTTTAGGGCAAATGTTCCCCTTTTTTATTCAGAAGGGACTAGAGGGACTTGCTGGCTCTCCAAAGTCAGTAAAGAAGCTTCGATCTGGAGACATATTGGTTGAAACATCCACATCCCAACACAGTGAACTCCTCTTGAATTCAAAGGCATTTGGGGATGTACCTATTGAGGTTACCCCTCATGCTACCTTGAATTCATCACGAGGAGTTATTGTTGAGAGGGATTTGAAGAACATCCCCGAGTCAGAGATTCTCGCTGGTCTCTCACTGAAAGAGTTTCTGCAGTGAGGCGCATCTCCACTCGGAAAGACGGAGTTACACTGCCAACAAATATCCTCATTTTGACATTTACATCACCACGTGCACCTGCCACCATCAAGTTTATCTAATTTGCAGGGTACGGCCGTACATTCCAAATCCTCTTTGATGTTTCAAATGTCAGTGGTTTGGCCACTCAAGGACGTCCTGTCGTGGTTCCCTGACATGTGCTCATTGTGGTGGCAAGGACCATGATGCCTATGAGTGTCACACGGACCCACATTGTGTCAACTTCAATGGTTCCCACCCTTCCTACTTTCATTCTTGCCCAAAATGGTTGGAGGAAAAAGAGGTGCAGCATTTGAAAACGACCCATAACATTAGTTATCCTGAGGCTCAGAAATTGCTGTCCAGCACTCCATCTCGGACATATGCTCCTGCACTTCATTCCACAACTACAGTGGGAGTGTAGACAGATCTCTCTGTACTTCCAAGAGAATCATTTTCAAAACAGATGAAAAGCCTTTTGACCTCCATGGTTAAAAAGGTTGATGAATCGACTTCTGCACCCATCTCTGTTCCTCCCATACTGTCCAACAAATTTCAAGATCCACATCCTTCAGTTTCAAATACAGGCATTTCTTCTGATACATCTTTTTCTCCAACCCCACGATGCAAAACAATCGTTCGTTTGCATACTCAGTCACTGGAATCACCTTTAAACAACAAAGACCTGTCCAATTGACCCAGGGCAGGATCCATGGAGGTCGATAGACGTCCGAATAAGGACAGTAAGGAATAAAGACGAGGTCGTAAACAGAAGGGTTCTCCAGCCACTTCGCCTACCCGTCATTAAAAATGGCCACCTTGATACAATGAAACTGTCGAGGTTTACATTCTAATCTGGATGATATCAAAACACTGATTGCTTCCTACCATCCTGTATGTCTTTCCTTACAAGAAACATTTCTAAAACCTGCTGATACAGTCACCATTTGGCAGTTTTCTCTGTACAGAAATGATGGACGAAGTGTGATGGACAAGTACATGGAGTGGCACTATTGGTTGATCAGCATGTGCTTACCCTGTCTTTGTCACTCAACACACCCTTGGAGGCCATAGCCATCCGTGTTTCCTTGGGTCATACCATCACTGTTTGTTTACTCTACCTGTCACCTGGAGAGACATATGATCAATCAGACCTTGATGCTCTCGTTGAACAGTTGCTATCTCCATTTCTAATCATGGGGGACTTTAATGGACATCATCCCCTCTGGAGAAGTGCTGTTATTGATAGGAGGGGTTGCTCTGTAGAGCATATGCTCTCTGATCACAATCTTTCTCTTTTCAATACTGGTTCTTCCACTTATTTCCACACACCTAGTCAGTCCTTTATGGCTATTGATCTCTTGGTTTGCTCCCCTTCATTATTTTCCCATTTTTCATGGATGGTTGACAATAATCCACTAGGCAGTGATCATTTTCCTATACTTTTGAGAGAGACTGGCTGTGGTCAATGCCACCCTACCTGCATGCCCCAGTAGAAGCTGGATCAGGCAGACTGGTCCACTTTCACTGATCTCACAGAACTTGATCTTGCCATCGTGAATCAACCATCAACAGATGACTGTGTGGCAGCGGTAACTGACTGTATTATACAAACAGCTGCTCAGTGTATTCCTTAAACCTCGACACGTTTTCCACGATATTCTCGTCCATAGTGGAATCCTGCTTGCCACTTGGCATGGAAGGCTCAAAAACGGGCCTGGGATACTTTCTGTAGATATCCCACATTTTCGAACAGCATCGCTTTCCAACGGGCCCATGCACATACTAGGTGGGTAAGACGTCAAAGCCAGAAGGAATCTTGGATTAAGTTCACAACTAGCATATCTTCTACCACCAGTTCCAAGGTCATATGGGACAAGACTTGAAAGGTCAGTGAGCACTACAATTCTGTCCCCTCTCCATCTTACTCTCTGCTGGCCAAGAGGTAGCTGATGTCTGGAGCATCACCAATACTCTAGGTGAAAGCTTTTGCCAGGTATTTTGCACTTCTGCTTGTTCCTCCACCTTCTTGGCCATCAAGACTCAAGCAGAGCGATCACCTCTTTCCTTTCGTACTGACTATAATTGTCCCTTACTCTGGTGGAACTGAAAATGGCCATTCATCAGTCTGGCAGTACATCTGTTGGACCTGATGAGGTACACTATGACATGCTGTGCTATCTCTCTCCTGCTTCTCTTGATATTCTTCTAATTGTTTTTAACCGGATCTGGCAGGAGAATGTTTTTCCTGATGCTTGGCACCAGGCTATTATCTTACCTTTCTCTAAACCTGGGAAAGATCCCAAGATTCCTTCACACTACCGTCCAATTGCCTTGACGAGCTGTCTCTGTAAGACCTTAGAGAGGATGATTAATGCTCATTTTGTTTGGTTCCTTGAATCAAACAACCTCCTCTCGCCCACCCAATGTGGGTTTCGATGACAGCATTCCACCATGAACCACCTAATTCGACTTGAAACATCAATCAGAGAAGCCTTTCTCAAATGCCAACATCTTGTTTCAATATTCTTTGACATTGAGAAGGCTTATGACACAACATGGAGGTATGGCATTTTGTGAGACCTCCATATATATGGGTTACATGGCCATTTACCCATGTTTATTAAAAATTTTTAATGGACAGGAGATTCCAAGTTCGTGTGGGTTTGACACTTTCCCATTCTTTTGTACAGGAACTTGGGGTCCCTCAGGGCTGTGTTTTGATTGTCACACTTTTCAGTATAAAGATAAATGCCATCACTGAACAACTCCCTCTCACTGTTGCAAACGGGCTCCATGTTGACGACTTTCACATCTCGTGTTAGTCGTCGAACATGAGATATATTGAGTGGCAACTAGAAACTGCCCTCGATCTTGTATTGAAGTGGACTACGGCAGACAGCTTTAATTTTCTCTCTCTAAAACCGTTTGCATGCACTTTTGTCCACAATGGGGTATCCACCCTGATCTTGAACTCCATATCGGTGAAGTTTCACTGCCAGTGGTCCCTGAGACCAAGTTCTTGGGGCTTATCTTTGACCATAAGCTGACCTTTACACCACACTTAAAGCAGCTACGGGTCAAATGCACAAGAGCACTGAATATCCTCCATGTTCTCTCTACTGCCAGTTGGGGAGTGGATCGATGTTCTATGTTAAAGATATATCGTGCTCTTATTCGTTCAAAACTTGACTATGGATCAATGGTCTATAGCTCTGCCAGACCCTTGGCCTTAAAGATGCTGGACCCTATTCATCATTAAGGGCTTCGACTCTGCACTGGGGCTTTCCGCACCTCCCCAGTTCAGAGCTTATATGTGGAATCTCATGTACCTTCTCTGCACCTTTGCCGTTTGCAACTGTCTTTACTGTATTCTTCAAAACTTCGCTCCTTACCAAAGCATTCCACTTGGGGATGTGTTTTCCTTCCTCAGTTGGTCTTACTTTTTCAAAACAGACGATCTGCTATTGCTCCTTTTGGCCTTTGCATCCAGTCGCAATTGGATGAATTGGGTCTGTTCTTGGATAACATTGCAGAATCCACTGGTCAGCCCATCCCACCATAGCTTATTACAGCCCCCAAATGTGACCTTTCTTTCAGTCATCTGAAAAAGGCATACTCCCGATTGGAAGTACCATCTTTTATTTACTGAACATCTTTCAAACAACCTTTCTATTCCAATTTATACGGATGGTTCAAAATCAGGTGACTCTGTGGGCTGTGCCATGGTTTGTTGCAGTTCTGTGGTTGCATGCAGAATCCCCTCTACAGTTTCTGTGTTCACTGCTGAACTGTACGCCATATCTCTTGCCCTGGATCATATTGAAGCTGAGCAGTACTCCGACTGCACTATTTATACTGACTCCCTTAGTTCACTGTTGGCCTTGGAATCACTTCACATTGGCTCACACCCTGTTCTTGCTGATATTTAAAACCGACTGGCCCATTTCTCATTAACATCTACTTCTATCCAGTTTTTCTGGATACCAGGCCATGTTGGTATTCGCAGCAATGCGCTTGCAGACATGGCAGCTAAATCTATCTGCTCTGGCACTATCACCATTGTGCCTATTCTGTACATGGACTATGGTCCTGTATTAAAGGCTTGGCTCCGTGCCAGCTGGCAGTCCACTTGGAGTGAGCAACATGACAACAAGCTTTTTCAAATAAAACCCTATATTGGGCTTTGGCCATCTAGCTTCCGTAAGGTTCGGAAGGAGGAAGTTGTTTTAACTAGACTACACATTGGTCACAGTTTTTTAACTCATCGTTTTCTTTTATCTGGAACTGATGCAACAATGTGTAGTTTGTGTGACACTGAAATCACTGTAAGCCACATTTTACTTTCCTGCCATCGCTACTACTCTCAACGACGGCACTATTTTAAACATGTTCTGTCCCAGGGTTTGTCTGTAACATTGGACAGTGTTATTGGTGATGGTGAAACTGTCCACCTTGATAAAGTTTTTAGTTTTTTAATGGCCATTAATCTTTTTAATCTCATTTAAGTGTTTGATATTTATTCATTACTCCTTTTTAATTGTGGTTCCCTTTTCAGTCTCAATCTCTCTAGTTCAATTTGATATTGTAAAATGGCCAGAACATAAAATACCTCGACACCAGGACTGGAAAGGCCAACTTCAGTTGACTAACGCTGCTGTTTGAACTATCCGTTTGAACTACCCAATCATTAGTCGTTCTGGCTTGCTATTACACTTTTGCTGCATGCCATTTAACACTTTTATTACTTTACCTTTTAGTACTGGCCATAATGACACATAACCCGGAACCAGGACTGGAAAGACCAACTTCAGGTGACTGACGGTGATTCTGGTGCTTACCTGTTAGTCTTCCTGGTGGGTTATGATCATTACCATTCTGCTACGGAAGTCCTTTACAACTTTGTAGACTGGATGTCAAAATTGGTTTTATGCCATTTTATGTTTTAATTGCTGTTTTGTTTTTACCTTTGTTTCTTTTACAAATTTTACTACATTTACTTTACCTTTTTACAGGACATTTGGCTAATTTTTATCATGATTTTGCTATATGTCTTTTAATACTTTTCTTATTTTATCTTTTGATAATGGCTGTTATGACAACATAATCTGGAACCAGGACTGGAAAGGCCAACTTCAGGTGACTGACAGTGGTTCTTGAACTTACCTGTTAGTCTTCCTGGTGGGTTATGATCATTACCATTTTGTTAGAGAAAGTTTTTTACAACTTCTCTTACTCTGCTTTCTCTCTTAACATTGTTGACTAGGTTTCAACATTGGTTTTGTGCTTTTTCTGTTTTTCAATGATGTTTTGTTTTACCTTCATTCCCTTTAATGTATTTTCCTACATTTAATTTATTTTTACCTTTTTACTGGACGTTTGGTGTAGATAGCCTAGCTGCTTTGTGCCAAAAAACACTAAATCAATCAATCAATTATATCATATATATGTGTATAGTAAAGAAAATAGTTTAAAAACTATCATTATATGGATTACATAGTTGTCAATAGGTTATTAAAATTAGGACTGTAAAACAATAATGTTTAATATAAATTAAGTCTTTATTTTAAAATTCCATTCATTTTTTTATGATGACTTAAAGTCATAAAGGAAATTGTCCGTAATGATAGCACCCAAAAATATTGGAGATATTCAATTCGTCAAGTATATAAACAAACAGTGGGAATTCCAATGGCAGCAAACTTTTTTTCAATTATGACTAATTTGTATTTTTTTTTATGAAAACTCATTCATGAAACAGGTTTCATGTGCTAAATCATATTCATATACCTTTCATTAAATGGACAGTTTAATTGCTATAAATAATCAGAACTTTCTTCTATTTTAATTTTTCCGTAAGAACTTATAACGGTAAAAAGTTGTACCAATCAGCTGTGTGCTAACTATTTAGATTTGAATATTAAGTTAGGAAATAGTAAAATACAACTGACTGTGTCTGATAACAAAATGGCTTTCAATTTTCCCATTCTTTGTCTACCCACCCCAGTAATGTAGTGCCACTTATGATGCTTGAAGGTATCATAAAATGACAAAAAGATTATTAACTGTTTGTAACAGTAGTAATGTTTTTATGGATAATGTTATACTATTCATAAATAAATTAGAAAATTATGATTGTAAATACTTGTAATTGAGAATATTTCTTGCACTGTTTTATAATAAATATGAAAAACTTTAATGAACAAATTTTCAATTAGGAAAATACATTTTTTGACAGCAGAGGTAGTTAACTACTTCTAATTAGTGAATACTAATATTAAAATTTATTCAGTATAGTAGAAACTGGAAAGACTAATCTCAAGTAGCTGGTCTGGTCCCAGCTGTCCCATGCTATACTTGAATAATTTTATAAGAGAAATATGAACTACACAAAAGGGAAGGTAGAGTATGTAGTTCATTTTAAGATCCTTTATACTTTATTTAGTACTTCTATCGTCCTTTTAGACAAGGGTTAGGAGCAATCTACTGTAGAAGTTTTAAGGTGGTTGTATTGTTATTCTTCTACTTGAGGAACAATTAGAAATTTTAAGTCTGAAGGTTGGAAGGAACTTTTAATAGAAATATTTTTAGTGTGGTCTTATTATTACTTTCTTTCTATTTTTAATATTAAAATAACTTTTAAAGGTAACTGCCTTAAACATTCAAATTCACACCCTCATTTGATTTTTCCACAACTGTTAACTAGTTTTTTTATCTGCATTTGGATTCTGTCTGATATATGGGATACCTCTAATACTTTTGAGGGCTGTCATTACAGACAATTTCCATTTTGACTTCACCTCTACAAATGAAAAATTACAATGGAATTTTAAAATAAAAATAATCTTAAGGCTTAATTTAGTAAGTTGCATTCTTTTTTTGTCTGTACTATTTTGGTCATGTTATTCTGTGTATATATGTAGGTAGAATGTTCTGATGCAAATATTTTTTGGTTTGCTTTTACATTGTGTAAGGGTTTTAAGATTGTTTCGTTTTGTCATTTATTATAAAATGGCTTATGTTAATGTGTTTATCATGAAGAGTTTTCTTTTAGTGTTTTGCTGATTATATTTTAATCAGTATAAAGAGTTTGATTTTTTTTCTGCATTGTGTTTTTATTTCATTCTATAAATGGTTATGATTTTGTTTTGGTTAGTTTTTTTGTATAGTCTACTAGGCCACTTCCTTTTAAATGAGATAAGTAGTCATTGTTAAAGTATTATTATATACCATTAGTTGCATTTTGGTACACACTTATAAATACAAAATACCCAGTAATAAAAACATTGACAATGTGTACCAAAATGCAACTAATGGTATATAATAAATCCAGTTGAAAGGTTTTATTATAATAGGCTGTACTTCAATCTTCAATTACAATTACTATTTATTTTAAAGGTTTATTTTAGAGAAGTCAAAAGATTAGAGCTAAATGTATTTAAATTTAATTTAATTTATCTTACTGTGATTAAGTGATTCATTGTTAAAGGATTGTGTTGTTCATGTAGTGTTATGAGGAACAAAGGAAAGTTAACATGTTCCTTTGCTATGGTGTGAGATTAAATTTTATTGAGTTTTAAAATTGAACTGATGCTATATAAAATAAACAACCATCCAAAGCTGTGAGAGAATAAAGACCATGAGGTGATGCTGTCAAAAGGACAAATGCACCAAGTTTACCTGTTCAACTGAGGCATGCTTCCTTGGTTCATTTCTACATTGTTTTCATTATAATCAATTTAGCTTTCTACCTCTCAAACTGATGAGGTAATCATATGCAAAGACACACAATCTTTTTTTGTTGTGTCTAAATAAAGATTGCTTTTATTGTCCATAAGTCTTGCCACATTGGTTTTTTTATCGTGTATCTCAATACTTAGTGAAGTTACCAAACATAGCTTATATTTATTTTCAGCACATTAAAAACATGCTGATTGATTTAGGTCTAATTTACAAGTAATGCCAGAAATTTTGACAGAATTATTGGGATGTTTTGTACTGAAGTTTGATAGATGCATACTTTATAGTCTGTGAATATGATCAAGTGATAATGGGCTGTTGTATTTTGTAAATGAAACAATTTGTAAATGTTATTGATTTATTGTCATTTCTTAAAATCAGATCAAATCTTTGATGAAAAGTTAAACTTTAAGATTTACATGTAGGCTAAATATACTTTGACAGTGCTAATTAATCAGATTTTAGAGAAACTGAAAACAAAAGAAGAAGTAGAGTAAAATAATTATTACCTGATAGTTTCAGGCAACAGATCATTTGTTGCCCTCTCAATAAGTAAATAATTATTTAATGTTCTTGCACTATATTTTTCATCAAAGAATTATCAACAGCTTATCCCATGACTTTATTGTTACTACCATGTTTCTCCCATAAAATAAGACCTAGTGTGATTTTTGGGGATAGTTTTAATATAAGCCCTACCCTTAAAATAAGCCCTAGTTAAGAGTGGCAGGAAGAGGAAAGAAATAAAAAAAAAATAATTTATTAATTAGTTTAATAGTTAGTTAATTAGTTTGTTTAAGTATTAATCAGTTAGTTTAATAGTTTAATAATAGTTTCTTTTAAATGGTTAGTTTAATAGTTTTACTTTGTAACTTCATTTTTTTAATATATCAAAATAAGACATCCCCCAAAAATAAGCCCTAGTGTCATATTTTGAAGTGAAAATTAATATAAGCCCTGTCTTATTTTCGGAGAAACACGGTATATGTGTATTAACCCAAGTGTCCTAGCAGGTCAAAAAGGTTAAATCTGATGGCCCTCTTATATCCAATAGTGGATATTGCTCTACATCAAATGCAGAAGTAATAAAAATTATTTTTTCATCATCATAACATGAATCTTTAACAATGCCATAAAGCAAAAGCAAAATCATTGCCATTGCCAACAATGAAAGAAATAGGGACTGGGAGAAATCACATGTAAGGTCTGTCTCTAGCCCCAGAAATGAGTTCTACTACATGAGACAATTATTTTGAAACCAGAACATAGAACTTCCCTGACAATCTAATAATTAAACATGATTCTTTACACAAAACAAGAACATTGTTTTGTTTTAGAGAAATTGATGGTCTGAGGTGTTTTATGGTTAGAAGATTATTTTGTTCACTTAAGGTACCAGTAAGTAAATGTAATGTACTTTTTTTTGTTTAAATCATAATGTTAACTTGATCATTAAAAAGAAATTCTTGATTTTTTAAATAGACATAGTTCCTATATAAGCACAGTTGCAGTGTGTAATTTAGGCCAGTAGGAAAGTAATGAAAAAACAACAACAAATCTTTTCTTATCATTAAAACTGTGCACTTTTCTCTTCAGACAAAATACAGTTTAAATATTAGCAAATAATTCTTATGCATTCAAACTCCTTAAAGCAACATTAGGAAAACTGGTTTCAAGTGAGACAGCAAACACTATCTTAGTACAGTATCTTGTTAACAATTTCTTCACAAGACTTGTCCACTGACCAACCTACAAAATTCATCATTGAATTCAGTTTATTGCAAATGTTCAACATAACACTATTTAGACTGTAAAACTTTCTTTAATGCATCTCTGCATAGAAGTTACTAACTTACTGTTATATTATAACAGGTATTTTTACAGTAGCATTTAAATGCTGTATAGAAATTAAAGTATATAATGTTTTGGAAGTGAAGTTTTGACTGATAAGAAATGCATTTGTTATTACAATATTATTAATAATAGCATCAACAATTATAACTAAAATTACATATGAATTGTGTAGAAAAAATGTTATAATTGCTTGATCATGGTATTTCAGAATGGATTGTGGATAGAAGCTGTGTTAGTAAACTATCCCATTTAGATATCAGCAGTTTTTCTATTATTCTACTTTCTAATAATTTAATGGCTAGTTTGCCTTTGAATTGTTGAATATAAGAGCTTATGGTAATATAAGATGAGTTAGTCTTTCAAAGGCACCATGTTGCCAATGTGTTTTATTCTGAACATGCTAGTATGTGTTTTACTTATATGTAAGATTCAGTTTAGTATGTAATTTCTGATGTCTTGAAGTATTTATTAACAATTATTTTAAGAATTCTAATGACTGATGATATGGAGAAAACATTAAACTCTTTAATAAATATATATTCTTGTATATACATACAAACTACTTTCTATTATAATAGAATTTTTCCTCATGTTTATTTAAGAAGGTAACTGATAACACCATTATACAAACAAAAATATATAACTCACTTTAAATATTTCAAAATGTATTTAGAAAGAAATTTATTTCTTTTCCAGGTTCCTTGCCTGCTGTTGTATTGAAGTCAGAACACATGATCATTATCCTAGTAGTGTTTTTTGCCTTAGTTGTGGGGATGTGTGCATCCATTTCCATCTCATGCTATGGCAAGATCAAGGAACGCAGAGAAAGAAATCGTGAGTATCGACTCAGGCGGTCCAAGGAAGCATCTGTTGAAGTAGCACTAGACCATATAGTAAACACACTAGATCGAGGTTTGGAAGCTACATTGGCAGCTCAAGCAGCTCAAATTGGTGCAAGAAGAAAAGCAGCAGAGGTTTCCCAAGAAGACATTGAATCTGAAAACATTGAAATGGACCAATATTGCTGTAAACAACAACCAAATGGTGGTCAAACTCTCTCTCAGCATCAAAAACGTATGTTGTCACAACCATCATTGAATGTTGAAGAAGTTATTACACGTACACAAGAATACACCCCATTCACACAATCTAGAAATATAGAACGAGCCCCATGCACACCCCCTCATAATCAAAAGTATTACTCTGTTTCACCATCTCTGAATAAGGAGTATACTCATTTTTCAAAATCTCAGAAACAAGAATATGTACCTTGTGCACAACCTAAGAATAAAGAAAATGCCCCTTACATACCACCTCAGAACCTAAAGCATGCCTCACGGTCACCATCCCAAAATCGGGAACATGCTGTACAATCCACTAGGCTAAATAAAGAATATAAACAGTACTCCCAGCCATGGGTACATCAACATGCCCAGCACTCATCAATTAAAGATCAGGAAAACATCCCACAATTACCATCCTGTACTCAAATTTACTCTCCATGCTCACAATACCAAGTTCAAGAACTCATGACACCCCACTTTCATGAACATGTTATACATTCATTACCTCAAATTCAAGGATACAAACCACCCTCGACATGCAAGTTACAAAAACACAGTCCACAATCAATAGCAAGGTATCATGAATATAGTCCTCATTTAAAACTCCAATTTCATGATGAGCCGCAGTCCCAAGATCTGAGACATGTGATAATGAAATCTAGTCGAGATAGTGAAAGTCCACCCTTGCCTCCACCTCCACCACCACCTTTACCACCCCATCTCCGAAGAAACCGAGAAATAGAATCTCAGCATTATGAAGTCACTGGAAATCAGTTCAAACCTTGCAGAACTGCTGTAATACCCCCTAATGAGGAAGAAATTGAGCTCCTAAACAATCCTCATCGATTTAGAGCTGAAGCTGTTATTGAGATGAATCCTTCTGAGGAAGATCGGCCTCAGAGTTTTGAATCAACCAGGTCAGCACCTGATGTCATAGTTCATCGCTGACCTTAATGTAGTATAAGTTATGTAAAATCAACCAGGTCAGAAAATTATGCATTTGCATATCATTGATGATAAACCTGATTCTTTTGTTTACAGCATTACTGCTCAGTTCATTGTACAGGGTTCTGTACATTATTTATCTGAGAAATTGATTAGTACATCTTTTCAAAGGAAATCAGAAATGCCTGAAGTGGCAAACCTTTTCATGTTGATTGATAACTAAGTGACAACAGACAATATAGTGAGTAACACTTAATAAAATGTACAGAATAATTTATGTTTTGTAAGGACTGTGGTTCACAGTAACTAACAAGATAATATTCTTGTTGGTAATAAGTTTTTTTAATTTTTTTGATTTGCTTTGTTTTTTGGAAGGCAAACATTATTACTGGTAATCATACACAGACAAATTTTAGCAAGTTTTTATTTTTTGAAGTAAGATAAAATTCTTGAATTGACTACAATTATTGGATAGCAAGAACTGTGAGTGGCAGTCAGAAAGGGCACAACTCTTTTTTTTTTTAATAAAGCAAAATTATAACTTGTAGGCATAAAGTAGTGGTCTTGAATTATAATTATGTTAATAGAAATATAAAGTTTTGACTGGTAATTACTTTAGAAGGATAATGGAACTGTAATGCTGCAAAGTTATACAAAAAAGAAAAATGACTGGAATCTATGTGACTTAAATTATTTATAAAATTTTATTTACAAAGAGAGAAAGCAATTGTGGGTTTTTTTTTTTTTTAGTTAGTGGGAATGAAACATAATTTTACTACTGATAATATTGCTTAGAGCAGTAGTAGTATAATGTGCTTCTATACACAAGTTTAGAGCAGTATTTCTCAACCTTTTTTTTGGTACCATAGACAAGGCTCCATGGATGCCTAAGATGTGGTAACCTGTTAAGACAAATTCAAACTGCAACAATAGAAGCACTGTCACTGGTATCAACTAGCATTGAATGGCCTACTTAGTGGTGGAACAAATATGCCAGTGTCGCATTTTATCTCAGTGCCAAATTTTTTTCTGAATGGAAAAAAGCATGCTCATATTATAAAACTAAATAATCAACAGAAAATGTTATTTAATTATGGTTTTTCCTTTTCAGAGGCAAAACACATTCAAAAACATGCACATCAAAAAAGGGAAAACAAATACAGAATTGTAAATGTTTTTATTATCCTTTGAAAACATATGTTGCTTGTAAGAATTTATGCTGAAATTTAACTGGCGCTCAATTAAAGGACAACATCTAAAAGGATGAATCTTTTTTAAAACTGTGTGTAGTTCTTATTTCAGTAGAATAAATGAAAAACAAATCCATTACTCAATTCAGTCATTGTTTGACTTAATAACATTAAACTAATGATAAAAAGAAAACAAAAACAATAAAAGCTTTTGTTAACTATACTCTACATAAATATTATAAGCAAATTAAAACAAAAATACTTTTAATTAATTGAATGCATCTCCATAAATAGTAAGTGATTTTGAAGGCCAGTTAATAACAAAAATGCTTCCAGACTATTGGCATCACTTATTTCTTTGGGGGAGTTTTATCATCTGTTTCATAAACTTTATCAAATAAAGATAGGAGAATATATTTGGTTTGCAAAATAAGATAAAAATCTGATGGGTTCACCTTCTAAGCTTTTAATGAGAGGTTTATGCCTGCTTTATAGACATAAACTCCAATATGTGGAGAAATATCTGATAAGGATACTCATATCTTTTCAATGTTCAACCTATTGTGAGATTTTTTTTTATGGCAGTCACTGTTAATTATCAAGTTTTACAGAGTTATGTGGAGAGAAATGAAAGAAATGCTTTCAGTGCAAGATCATTGAGTTCCAAGCATTTTACATTTACTTCAATCCAGAAACCAGAAAGGGCCATTGTATGAATTTACAACTTCAGGCTTTCATTATGTGATAATTCAGATAGTTTGTCTTCTTGTGATTGAGACAGCAACGTATCAGTTTCCAGTATGGAAGTGGATCATAGACCAGTGATTTCCTTTTTGTGGATCACTGTGTTAGATGGGAAACACACGTGAAGTATTTTCCTGCATAGAAAGCCTAAGTTTATTTAAGAGATAGAATATATTTGCCAAGAATGGAAGTTTAGTAACCCTTTAAAATCATGAAGGTGTTCTACCAAATGAGACTTACTATTTACAACATGTTGTTATTTAGCACTTTATCAAGCAATAATTACAACATACAGCATGCAAGAGTAAATGATGATAGTTAGCTCTAACTTCTTTGGACATAACAGAAATGTTGTCAGACCTTAGTCCATTTGCTTTCACATAAATTTACAATTTTCTTGAGCACCTAAAGCAATTTTTTAAAGTCGTTATAACATTGAAATGTTTACTAGTAATTGTAGCTGCTCTATCTGTCAGATACCAACCTAAATGTCCTAAATCCCATGTCCCTTCAAAACTTAGAATATTTTGCACTTGTAGGATTTTTTGCAGTTCTTTACAACACAGTAGGGT
The DNA here is from genome assembly GCF_004210375.1 of Tachypleus tridentatus. Taxonomy (NCBI): domain Eukaryota; kingdom Metazoa; phylum Arthropoda; class Merostomata; order Xiphosura; family Limulidae; genus Tachypleus; species Tachypleus tridentatus. Next base: position 225,204,434 of record NC_134837.1, on the reverse strand, counting down.
TTTATGAATGTAAACATTTTATGATTAATAACAAAAAATAAGAATTGCATTATCAGAAATGTCAGTTGATTCATTCAACTAATTTGTAAACAAGTCTGCATTTTTTATTCTCTCTCATGCTAATTAACTAAGTTGAAATATCATTAGCAGTATTTCTACACCCAATTATTTTGAGACCTATATCAACAAGGGATTCTTAACACTCTTCTGTTATTGACAGCATTATCAATTCTTCACCAAAGGTGAATAGGAATTTGTATTTAACTGTATGAAAATAAAGCAATTAGTGTATTCACTTCAACTACCTTCCAGTAAAAGAATTGTATAGGTTTGTCTTTCAAGTTTGAGTGTTTAGTTTTAAAATGATGATTTATTTTCAAAGGCTTCATGGCATTATTGCTCAGAAAAAGGCTATAATCTATATCTCCATTAGGCACAAGTACATACTTGATAGATCACTGTGATTGAAAGTTAAAGCATTCTTGCCTTTTTTAATACTACTTCCTTTACATTAGATTCCTGAGCACTCACATCTCTCTTATGCTTCTATGAGTTATTGGTTCTTTGAAAGAATTCATCCAAAGCTCCCTCTATTGACAATCACATGTAAGATTAAAGTAGTAATGAGGCAATAAGTAAAAATCTCTAAAGTAGATCTGCTTTCACCTCTTGAATGAATAAATCAAGGAATTATGTAATAACAAGGTTCTTTCATCAAGAAACTTCTGGCAGCACCACAACAACTGACATAACACTGAATGATCCTTGTTTTTAGGTGACTAAAGTACGTAAATGGCTGTGTACAGTATTTAAAATAGTATTGAAATAAAAAAACAACAACATATCATATGTCACTGTTGTGCTTTTATAAATGTAGAATATTATCATTTATTACATCTATGTAATCACATATCCATCATGGAAAGTAGCAGGTATGTGGATCAGTTGTTGAAAAACACTTTTCTATAGGAAGTTAAGATACCATTGATAACTGTGTTAATACTGAGGTAGAAGTTTTGATTGGTTACAATATCTATAGAAAAAGGTTCTTACTGGTTAAAAAAGTACATAAATATATAAATTATGTTTGCTGATTATGTTTAAAGATAATTTCTAACTATGATCATTTACATGTATAGAAAAATATTGTAGCTCATCATCATGTTCAACAGGAACAAAACATTGTGAGTGATATATAAAATAAAACACTCAAGTAATGACAAGTATTAACATTTAATCATATTTTGATTACAATGTTTCTTTCTTTAAACACAAATACAGCTCATAAAATAAGCATTCTGTAAATTTAATTGATTATCAGATTGTACATTTCATGCTTATAATAATGAGCAGTATTTATGTTTAAAGAAAAAACGTGATCAAATACAGTTTTCTCAAAATGCAGGCTCAGTTAAAAATTTATTTCTTTATATGAGAAATTACTCTTTGTAATTACATGTTATTTGAACTGAAAAGATACATTATTACAGTTCATGACTGCTGATGACTTTTACAAAATACACAAGTAGGTTTTAGTAAATAAATTTCTCACATATTATTAAAGATAAATATAACTTTTGTATACAAATTATTTTGCAGTTACACAAAATAAACCTCATAGTATAAATTAGAGAAATTAAAACTTAGTTTATATGTAATGTCACTGACAGATGTTAACCATTTCATTGCACAGAAACTATCCTGTATATCATTATTATTATTCCTGCTTACATTCTACAGAAACTGAATTTAATGTTAGTCATTTATACATGTTTATTAATTTATTTTACAGGAAATGCACATCATGATACTAACATGTATTTAACAGGATAGACATCTCATTAGAAGCAACAAACTGAATAAAAAGTATACCTGTGATTATTATTTTAAGATATTAAGATTGCAGTGTGATCAGCAGGAAAAACTACAATTCATACACCAAAAATTCTCTCTCATCCTGAGATGAGACATTCTATAATGTCCTACTCCAGAAATATATTCAGAGCTTTTTTCTATTTTCTGTTGGTGTATATGGAGCTTCATTTTGTGCCCTTATGCCTTAAGAAATTCATATTTGTGAGTACTTTTACACACCTAGTGGCTTTCTGCACTGAAACATTTAATTTTGATTAAGTCATAATCATTTATACTGGGAGCCTTTCCCAACAGTACTTATAATAGTCTACAGACTCTTTGTCTTTTTTTCTCTATGAGAACACATTTCTAATACCCATTAAAGTTTTTTTAAGAACAAAAAGATACCAACTGACATAACTCTGTTAGCAAACTTGTTTTGTTCTTACAAACAACAAACACCTTGCTACTTGCTGACTTTATTTACAACTAGCAGTTTCTCTATCAACAATAGTTTCTTATCCAAAACACATCTTCCTGCTACCAACTAGCTTTATTAGATAAAATATATTCCTGTTATCACTTGTTTTGAGTAGGAACACAGACTTTACCTTGCAGCCAGCTACTTTTTTCACAACAGCTAACTACTATTGCTTGCTATCTACTATATTCTTTATTATACTATAATATTTTTGGAATCCACTGGGTTCTTCACTAGAGCAGATACTTTTTATAAGTTACCATTTCCTTACTGCTAACTACTTCATGAGGACTAACAACTTTTATTATCAACTAGGTTTTTACAAGATTAATAGCTTCTTATCAAGCTCTTTAGCATAACTTACTTTGCTTATATCAATGACTGTGTTTTACATGCCAGTTCATGATAAAAGAGTAAGCCTAAATTTTTGTAAGCTTTTTTCTGCATATTTTATAAAACATCTATATTTTCAACATTTATATTTATATATTGTCTGTGAATGGAATATAAAGCTCTATATGTGTGAAGATGATATTTTAAATATTACTTGTAAAAATAATGTACCATGAATGCTTGTAGAAATGGCTACAATTGTATGTTTTGCTTTTTAATGTAAATATGCATCAGTGTCAGAAGTTTTTCCTATGCCACAAATCATTCAATATATTTTGCTGATATTGTGGCTGACTGTTTGCACTTAAAAGGTTTCAGTATGTTTGTGTCCTTTTTTAGCAGTTTGCTGTACAAATTAAAGTAGCTTTTGTTTTCTAAAATGCTGACTTACATAGTGAGTTAACCTATATACTGTTTCACACAGTAGCAGTAACCAATGTAATGTTTTTGCTACCCTCCACAGTTTGTCTCATATGGTACCAGCAACCTATGTAATATCTCTTCCTTTGTTTTCATTAAGTCCTGTATGATATCAATAACCTTGGTACTATTTGTGCCTTCCTTCACAATCTGGCCCATATAATATTTGTAACCTTGGTACTGTCTGTGCCTTCCTCTACAATCTGCTCCACATTATACCAGTACCTTTGGTACTATCAGTTCCTTTCTTTACAGTTTGTTCTACAATATAGCAGTACTCTTGATACTGTTTGTGCCTTCTGGTGGTCCTGTATATTCTTTCCAGGGTTTGCAGTAGTACTAGTGGTACCAGTTTGCTGGTATCTGTATTGACTTGGTACAGCCAGGAATCTGGTACTTGAGCATCTTTTGTAGGAATAATTTTTCACATCAAACCAAATTTTCAATTATGTGTAAATCTACTTGCTATGATGACTATGGCAATGAATCAGTTGAAATATAGGCTTTATATTGGTTAAAAAGTTAATGGGAGGCATGGATAGCAGTACAGCTTCAGAATATGAATTTGTAGAGAATATTTTACATTTTGTAATTTTCTAGAGGCCGACAAAAAATCCACAATAGATGACTCAAGAACAAATATTCATATATTCATGCTAGGGGAATTTGAGGTTGTTTTTAAATATTTCCTTATAAACATAAAATTTAAAACTATATGCCACATTAAAATTTGATTTGTTATCTATGGTTTGATGTCAATTTTTTTTGTATACCATAATAATTAAGTAATTTAATTAAATTTTGAATGTAACTCAACAAAATGTCATGACATGCACAGTTTGACCCACCCCCAGGATAAGGGTTAATTACACACACACACCTGCCTAATGTGCAATCAGTTATGTAGACACATTCATATTCTCTTCCAGAGTGTAGAAGTCACTAGTTTCCCATATTTTATGCTATTGCTAATTTTTACTTTGAGTTTTACTTACTAACAGAAGTATGAACTCAAAAATACCATACCAAACATTTTATAAAAAAAGACAAAGGTGAAATACCAGAAGAGGTATTCAGTGAAAACTCAAAAAATTGGACATGTGATAACAGATATTATTGCCAATATATGATATACTACAAACCAGTACTGGTATTGGTACTGACAGTAAACTCTGATTCTTTTCTACAATGTATCAGTCGTTTTAGTGTTTGTAATTTACTAAAATTTTTCTGAAAGGAATTTACACTTGTTTTTTATTGTAAATTTTTGAAAAGTCTGTTACACAAGGTACTTATAAACCTGTACACTGTTTGTGTCTTCTACATATCTTCTTCATACTACCAATAACCTTGACATTTGTTCTTTCTTGTAACATTTAGTCAACAACAAACCTTCATTCTGGTGTTTGCATCTTGTACAGTCTTGTCAGTCGTTTTAGTGTTTGTAATTTACTAAAATTTTTCTGAAAGGAATTTACACTTGTTTTTTATTGTAAATTTTTGAAAAGTCTGTTACACAAGGTACTTATAAACCTGTACACTGTTTGTGTCTTCTACATATCTTCTTCATACTACCAATAACCTTGACATTTGTTCTTTCTTGTAACATTTAGTCAACAACAAACCTTCATTCTGGTGTTTGCATCTTGTACAATCTCGTGTTGTTTAGGGATTTTGAATGAGTTATCTTTGTGTGTACAGGAAACTCTTGTACTCTCTTTCACTGGGTGCCAGTTGTGCTATAGTTTATGTTTCTGTACAGCTTTTACCACGTTTTCAGTAACATTAATGCTACCATACCTTTCTCTACAATTTGTTGTATATGGTGCTAACAGCACTGACTTTCTTTGTGTTTTTTTTTGTATAGTTTGTCCATATGTGTTACAGTGAATTTTATGTTGTTTGTTTTGGTCTTTATGCACAATTTATACCAAATGGTACTTATATCACCTTCTACATGAAATTCTTGAATTTGAGTACTATATTTCACTTTTCTTATGTATTCTTTATTTATTATTATAAAAGTAACTAGAATATAAAAATTAGAAACTTATTACGTTAGATAATGACAAAAAGTAAAGAAATTTTTTAAATGAGGTTTACTTATGAGCTGCACATTTGCCGAGTTTTACTTGTGTGGCAGAATTTTTAGTTAGTTGACTACTGGCACAAAAACATTGATGATTATTTCGTGGTTACCAACTGAGTAACACCAACTAAACTGGTGATGAGTGAGTTCATTTGCTCCATCTAGTACTAGTTTGTATTATTCTTGCCTCTCTCCCATATGACATTTTAAGAAGATGAAAAAACGTTTTTCTTTTCAGTCCCTTGTTGTAATAAATATTATATCATCCATCAAACCTTTCCCTTCTGAGAAGCTTAGAGGCTATTAAAAAGTAGTGGAATTGTTTTGAGTCCTTAAAAGAAGTGAGATGGCATACTGCCTCACTTAAAGCACTAATTACCAACAATAATGGTTCTGCTCGTACATTCTAGTACAACTTATCAAACTAACCAGGATTCTTGGTTATTTTTGTTTTTCCTGTATATTTTATAATCTAGGTGGTGGCTGTATCTTTGAATAAATTCTTTACCATTTAGAACCAGCAAAACTTTTATTGTTTTATACATTTTGTACCACATGGTACTGATAACTTTAATGGTAAATTTGTCTGTCTTCCTGAAAATGATATACTACATGCTACAACTGAATGTTTATCTGTGTCATAGATTTTATCGTGAAAATAAATAAGCTGAAATTGTTGGTAAAGACTTTGCTGCATGATGTATGTTTTTTGAAGACAAATGGTATATCCTGTAGTCATTTGTTTTATAGTTTATTTAACACTTTACATTGAATAGAAGATACATGTTCTCAGTATTTTTATCATATATTTAAAAAGCTTGTTGCAAGTGTGGAATTTATAATGCTTCAAACACTTTCTGATATCACATACACAGTTTTTAAAATTTTGTAAAAACAAGTTATCAATGAAGACTGAAATGTTAGTTATCAGTTTTAAGAAAACAAGATTTATTTAATCTATAAACAAATACTTTACCAACAAAGAAAGTCTGTCAAAACAATGCTTTTGTTATAGAACAGTAACAGATAACACACAAATCAAAGTTATTTTAACTACTTTGTATAAGACCAATTCTGAAATAATTCTGTTTTGTGCCTCAATAAATGATACTTTTGTAAGACTTTCAGTAGGTGCCAATCAAGTCATTTCATAGAGCACAAATCAACGTTTATCATATATTTTCAAATTTGCATTACTAACACACAATAATGTCTTTCTAATAAGCTTGCTCTACAAATAAAATACCTTTGATTAAATAAATTTTGACGAAATCTTTTTAAAGGTGGGCCTAAGGTATTTAGTTTTTAATTAAAACCTCTGTTCAAAACCATGTTAGTTGGTCATGTTGTAGAGTTAATGACTTTATTCCACATATTCAGTAAGTCCAATGATAACACACTATTTCCCTTTAGAACTAATGTTTAGTCATACTATACTGCATTGAAACCAAGAAACATGACTGTAGGTATGTTTGTTCATCAAAGTTTGTTAAATTATACCTCATGGCAATTACCTTTAGATGAACTGCTTACCAGACTTGTTGAATGATGATGTTAGTGACTTTAGATAAAATCTCATTAGATCATAATCAAAGATACATATCTTCACATCAGTTTTCAAATTTAATAAGCTCAATGATAGTCCCAAAATAAGTAGCTTAATGACTGTCATTCAAATGGTGTGAAACAATCATCAAACCCCATAACTCAAGAACTGTTGTTGAAAATTGACAGATTCAATGATAATCTGGCATCCCTTAGTTAATTTTGTTAATTATATAATGTTGAATGATAAGATAATATAGTTAATACCTTCACTGAATTAATAAAAGGTTCAAAAGTAACCCAAGGCACTAATGATCTCATCAATTTTTTTAACTGTAGGTTATATGACAGTCTAAGGTACATAATATATACTGTTCAATTAAATAATGTGAAATGATAAAACAAAATATTTAACATATATTGCTCAATATCAATATATTGTATAATAACAAATGAAGTTAACCTTCACATTCTCTTCCTACACTATGAAACAGAATATTAAATATAATGTCTTTCCCACTAATATTGGATTTATTTCACTGCATGACAAAAGTTTTCCCCTGAACTAGAACGGTTCATATAACGAGAGACTATTGTATATTGTTCTTGATTAATAAAAATTATGTGAAATGTAATATCCTCCTCTTCTTGACTATACTCATCCAGAACATTGGCAACATCATCAGTCTGCTAATCCATACCCACCTCCTCCAGGTGTCTCCAAGTGAAAAATATCCTAAAGAACAAAACACACACACCTCAGATATTATGAGATAAAGGACAGACAAATATTGTAAGACTTATTTGATATTTTGGATACAGTACCAAGTTACACTTCAGATTTCTTTGAAAATGATTTTTCTCATAAAGATACTTTTATATTTGTGTGATACAAACTGAACAGCATTTCATCTGACTAATAATTTCCAAAACAAATTACATGAGAATGACAAACTTACACCAGCAGACACTTCAACAGATGTCTTGCCTCCAAGGTTAACAATTCGCCCATTACTGTAGATAAGAAGGTTTAGGCCTCGTTTTCCATTTTTTCCACCTATGATAATGATAAATATCCTGATAAAATAACAGGTTATAAAAGTTTCTATATATATTACAAATTATTGATTTCATATTAGTATAAGTGTTACTGATTTATTTGGTGACAAAATATTAATTACAAAGCTTTATTTTCCTAAACTATACTTTGGAAATATTATTTAATGCAAATCAAAATGTAATTTTTGTGCATGCATCATATAATTTTCTAAAACATACATCAATTTGTAAAGCATTAAAAACAATTTCAAAAATAAACAATAGAGCTTTTTGGAACTGACCAAACAATCCATAAGGTGAGAAGACTCTTCTTTCTGTCAACACAGACAGTGTTAGATGTTTCCTAAACAGTAACTCCCGAACAACTCCATCTCCACCATGATATTGTCCTGCACCACCACTACCTGGGTTTAACTGAAACTTCTGAACAATGACAGGGTATCTGAAAGACATAAAAAGTTTATATATATCAAAGATGAATATATTTAATTTTAATACAATGCTAATTTCTGTCATCTATGCTTTAGCTTATACTTTCATCTCTGTATAGTTGCAGTTACTATTCAGATTGTGTGAAGATTACATTTTCCCGAACAAAGATATGTAAACAACAAATTATTTATAACCACTAATTTAGCACTGTTCTCTAGAAAACATTGCTTATAGACATATCTATAAGTATTAATACTGTGGTACATAATGTTTTCTACTGTGACCAGCTGAATAAATGTAACATAATTCAATTATTAATAAGTGTCAAATTATAGGAACCTTTTTATTCAATATTTCTATCATTTCATGTATATAATATAATTAAAAGGATAAACTTTTCATATATGTTTGGACTGATTTAATTTTTTTTAAGTAGGTTTTACAACATGTACAAGCTAGTTTATAATTTCTTTTTTTCACTTTTCCAGAATTTTATGTTTTTCGTATGCATGTTAGAAATATTCTCTTTCAGTTTGTCTGTAACTAACCTTTTCTCAAGAATTTCTGGATCAGTAATACGGGTATTTGTCATGTGACTATGAACCCCGCTATGACCATGCCAACTCGGACCCTAAATCAGAAGACAAAATGGATATTTATACAAATACATCAAGAATAATTATTTAACAACCAATCTTTACAATGCAAATACATGTACATATTTTTACACTCACATACTGGTCTTCTTATACAATATATTTTGGATATATGCTTACAGAAGTAAAAAGAATTTTGAAAATATTTGGACTTTCAATAGAATTTAAATGTTTTAAGAGTGTTTTCTAAACTATCTATTTTAGTGACATTAATACATAGATAGTTTAAACTTATCAAATATCATGAGACAAACTTCACAAGTGTTGCATGCAATTTGATTACCTAAACTGCTAACTTCCATTAGTTTTGTAATATGCTACTTCATCATCTTCAGTTTTAGAATGCCATCACAGGTTTATAATGTACGAATTTGTTTTATCCATTTATGTATACTAATATCATCTTATATATATCATTAAACAACAATCTTTTGGTATTGCTTTATATAATTTCATTTCATAACACAATGTAACTTTTCTTCTGTAATACAATAACAACTTTCCTTAACATTATACACATGAAACCAAGTTTTATTACATGGATTTGATACAGCAATATTGCATGAAACAAAACATTTCATTATTTTATTTCACAAGTAATTAAAAAAAAAACATGATGCAGGGATGGAAAAGAGCCTTAAAATACAGATACAAGGTCAGGATGAATACATAAGCAATACAAAAATTCTTACACAAGTAGCTAAATCTTTCTAAGAAAAACTTCATTGATCATTTTTATTATTTTGCCACAAAAATATTTCTGTCTCTTTAGCCATTCATCTTGTTTTATTTTACTTCTCAGTTTCCTAAAGTCAAGCCCATTACATCACTGATTACAGTAATACTACATTATGTTTAAATAATTTGCTCCAACAAACAACATTTCATAACACCCAAAGTTATCAGTTCTACTAGTTACAATCATACCACAAGATACAATAAACACCACCCATTTTTTTTTTATTAATCTGTTACATCAACACCATATTATAATTGCTTACTGATTTCAGTAACTACCACATCATGTGACTATAAAGTAGAAAGACACATAAATGCAGATATTGCAATTGTCCTAAGACATTAATTTGAGTACTGCTATTACTGAATTCAAAATTTTAACATGAAAACCCAGAGAGTCAGTGTCTTACAAAACAGCAAACTCAACAGTTAATCCTTATCTATAACAACTTGTAATTTCTACCAACTACATCACTCAGAGCCACAGAATCTATAAATCTAATATGCACACAATCAGTTCAGTGATGCTCTTAAGGATGATGCAAGGTAAATGTAATGCTTAATAAGAAGCTGTTTAATTTGCTATATGGTATATGAACGTGTATTGTAAAAAGTTGTGTATCACAAAGAGGTTGGGAAATAACATGGTGATAAAACAACTTACAGGATATTTGACGAAGAGACCAGACTGAAACACAGAATTCTGCAAACAAAGAACTTGGTGATGGAAAAACACTGACCTTTGATACTGACCCTGCTACCAAGCTATAAAAAAATTCACTAAGGTACTCTTTGGATAAAAATTAATCAATAATATAAGACAATAACATTTTCACAAACCAGGACTCTTAAAGACAGTTTCAGACCTGGTGAAGTCCAGATGAAAATCAGACACTTGATGACTGTATAACATCATCATCATGAATAAGAGAAAAATATATTTCCAGGTGGGCGGGTGGGTGGTTTGGCATTTTATGATACAAAGCAACTTGGTTATCTGCACCAAATATCCAGTAAAAAGTTAAAATTAAAGTATTAAAATTCATAAAAAGGAATTAAGGTAAAACAAGACAACGTTAATTTATGAATTAAAACATAAACAGCATGAAATTAAATTTTTATATTTAGTGTACAGCAGTAAGAGAGAAATTACAGTAATACTAGTTTTAAAGGACATTCTGTAGCATATGTTGAATGGTCATAACTCGCCAAGATGACTAACAGGTAAGTACAAACACCAGCATTAGTCACCTGAAGTTGGCCTTTCCAGTCCTGGTTTCAAGTTCTGTGATGTTACAGCCATGTTCAGAAGCTAAAGTAATAGAAGTTGTAAAAAACTTTCTGTAGTATAATTTTAATTATCATAACTCACCAGGATGACTAACGGCTAAGTTCAAACGTCAGTGTTATTCACCTGAAGTTGGCCTTTCCAGTCCTGGTTTCAAGTTATTTGATGTTACAGCCATTTTCTAATTTCATATCGAACTAGCTGTACTTCAAAAAGGGATCATAAAGAAAGGTCTAATTTATGAATTAAAAACTTAAATAGAGTTGAAAATGTCACCATTGCCGATGACACTGTCCAACATTATGGGTAAACCTTTGAACAAAACATGTCTAAAATGGTGCCATTGTTGAGAGTTGTAACAATGGCAAGACAGTAAAATGTGGCTTATAGTGACTTGAGTGTCACACAGACAACACAGTGGTGCATCAGTTCCAGATAAAAAAAAACGAGTTAAAAAACTGTGACCAATGCATAGTCTAGTGAGGACAATTTCCTCTCTCCGATTCTTATGGAAACAAGATGTCCAAACTCTAATAAAGGGCTTTGTTTGGAAAAGCTTGTTTGCACGTTGCTCACTCCAAGTCAACTGCCAACTGGCACAGAGCCAAGCCTTGAATATGGGACCTTAGTCCATGTATGGAACAGACACAGCAGTGATAGTGCCAGAGCAGACAGACTTAGCTGTGGTGTCAGTGAGCTCATTTCCATGAATATACCAAAGAGACCTGGTATCTAGAAGAACTGGATTGAAGTAGATGTTCAAGAAAAATGGGCCAGTCAGTTTTGAATATCAGTGAGAATAGGGTGAGAACTGGCATGAAGCGATTCCAGGTCTAACAGAGAGCTAAGTGAATCTGTATAAATAGTACAGTTCGTGTACTGCATAGTTTCATTGTGATCCAGGGCAAGAGAAATAGTGTACAATTTGGCAGTGAATATAGAAACTCCAGAGGGGATTCTGTGTGCAACAGCCGAATCACGGCAAACAATGGCAGATCCCACAGAGTCATCTGATTTTGAACCATCTGTATAAATGGGAATGGAAGGATGGTTCAAAAGATGACTCAAAGAAAGGTCACATTTGGGGATAGTAATTAGTCATGGTGGGATGAGCTGATCTGTGGACACAGCTGTGTCATCCATAGATAGACCCAACTCATTGAACTGCACCTGGAGACAAAGACTAAAAGGAATAGTGGCAGACTGCCTATTACGAAAAAGTATGGCCCACTGAGAAAGGAAAATACAACCCTATGTGGGATGTTGTGGTAAATATCGAAGTTTTGAAGCATACATTAAAGACAATTGCAAATGACGGTGTAGAGGGGGTTCATGGGACTCTGTGTACAAACTCTGGACTGGAGACGTTCAGAAGGCCCCTGTACAGAACCAAAGCCCCTTATGGTGAACATGGTCCAACATTTTCAGGGCTGAGACCCATAGTCTAGTTTTGATCAAATACGGGCATGATAACATTTTTAGCGCGGAACATCGAAGTGGGCAGCGTGCCCCCAAGAAGTGGAGAGAACATGGAAGATATTCAGTGCCCTTGTACATTTGACATGTAGCTGCTTGATGTGTGGAATAAAGGTCAGCTTACAGTCAAATATAAGCGCTGAGAACCAGGGACCACGGGAAGCACAGCTTCACCAATATGGAGTACAGGATTAGGGTGAATACCCTGTTGATGACAAAAGTGCAAGGAAATAGTTTTGGAGAGAGAAAAGTTGAAATTATTTCCTGTAGTCCAAATCAGTAAATGACTGAGGGCAGTCTGTAACTGCCACTCAATATATCTCATATTTCACTACTGACATGAGATATGAAAGTTGTCGACAAAGAGACTATTTGCAACTGTAGGGGATTGTTGTCCACTGATGCCATTAATCTTTATAATGAAAAGTGTGAAACTCAAGACACAACCCTGAGGGACTCTAAGTTCTTGTGGGAAAGAATGGGAAAGTGTTGAACCCACATGGACCTGAAATCATTAATTCATTAAAAATGTTTAATAAAAATCAGTAAATTGCCACACAACCCATATAAGTGGAGGTCTTGCAAGATGCCATACTTCCATGTTGTATCATAAGCTTTCTCAAGGCCAAAAAATACAGAAACAAGATGTTTTCGTTTGAAAAAGGTTTTCCTGATTGATGTTTCAAGTCGAATCAGGTGGTCCATGGTGGAGAGCTGTCTTCAGAACCCACATTGAGTGGGTGAGAGGAGGTTGTTTGAATTGAAGAACCAAACAAGACAAGCATAAATAATCCCCACTAAGGTCTTACAGAGAAAGCCTGTCAAAGCAATTGGATGGTAGTTTGGAGGAATCTTGGGATCCTTTCCAGACTTAGAGAATGGTAGGACAATAGCTTAGTGCCAGGCATCAGGAAAAACAATCTCCTGCCAGATCTGGTTAAAAACAATCAGAAGAATAACAAGAGAGACAGGAGAATGATGGTGCACCATCTCATAATGAATATCTTAGGTCCAACTGATGCACTACCAGACCAATGAAGAGCAAGTTTAAGTTCACCAGTGTAAGGAGGTGATTATAGTCATAGAGACGATTAGCCTGAGAGGAAAGAGGCAATCATTCTGCCCATGGTTTGATGGCTAAGAAGACAGAGGATGAAGCAGAAGTGCTAGATGCATGAGAAAAGCTTTCACCAAGAGTATTGGCAATACTCTGGGTATCAGCAACTTCCTGGCCATTAGAGAACAAAATTGAAAGGGGGCAAAAATATACTGACCATCAACCTTTCAAATTGTGTTCCATATGACTTTGGAACTGGTGGTAGAAATGCTAGAGGTGTATTTAATCCAAGAATCCTTCTGGCTTTGATATCTAGCCTGCTGAGAATGTGTACAGGCCTGATTTTAAAAAAAATTTATTATCATGGTAGTCGTTTTGGATTTAAAACCTCAAAGGTGAAAACAAAGAGGCAACCCACAGGCGCTCAGAAACTGTTGTTCCTCTTCAGCCCCACACGTGTACATTGGTTAGACATAGTTTGAGGGGAGATATTAAATCAGTATCTTGGTACCACTGAACAAAAACAAATGCAATAATGGTAATTACCTTGGTTGTCTTCTGGTGGTCATCTTGAGGTCAGTCAGATGTAGCTGTGAAGAAGCTATGCTTGTAATAGAAAAATTATGACGATATGAACAAGAAGATATAGGATGGGCAAGTGAATAGAGTTAATAAAGTGTTACTGAAGATACAAAGCAAAAAGTGAGAAAACAGACTTCTTTTTGGGGCATGGGTATAGAAATACCCAGAATTTAGCTTTGGGAGAAACAGGAGTACCCCAAGGAAAACCCATTTTCATCTCCGGGACACCGAATAACTTACCCTGAATGTAATAAACTTTATTTCATCACATTAACATGGTAGTCGTTTTGGTTTTAAAAACCTTCATGGGAAAACTCTTCAGCTCCACATGTCTTCAATGGTTAGATATAACTTGAGAAGATATACTTTATGAGTAAAATGGTAATGCTGAACAAGTGCAATAATGGTAATTATCTTGATTGTTGTTTAGTGGTAATCTTGATATTGGTTGGACGTAGCTGCGAGGAAGACTAGTAAAGCTGGACGAAGTTAGGAAGAACGAGCTTTGCTTGTGGTTGAAAACACGATGTCACAAACAGGGGGATGCAGAGAGGGCAAGTCAACAAAGTTAAGAATTGCATTACTGTAGATGCTGTACGGATTATAGAAATACAGAAACAACAGACAAAACAGACCTCTTTTTAGGGCTTGGGTAAAGAAATACCCAGAATTTTGCTGTAGGAGGGAACAGGAGTACCCTGAGAATTACCCACTTTCACATTCAGAGCACTGAATAGTCTACACTAAACAACTAAACATAACTGGAAGGGGAAAAAAAAGGCTAGGACACTGAAAGATCTAACCCTGACTGGGCCCTGTGATAGCTGAGGTAAAGCAAATAAACAGAGCTGGAAGCAAAACTGGGAGTAATCAGGGAATACTAATGTTCGCCATTGCTGCCAAGGCATTGTGCCTCTCTAGTCTTCATTTTTGGAAAAAATTTGGGAATAATTTGTCCAGCATAGGAGGAAGGAGTGGGACCACTAGTTATTCTACCACTGATCAAGTTTGCTTACAACTGTTGAAAACTCTGGTTTCAATTTGTGCTACTAGGGAGTTTAGTTTTTCTTCATCGATTGTCTAGACAATCTTGAGATGTGTGTCTTCTTGCAGTGTCGGTTTGTACCTTCTGATTGTTTGTGCTTGTGAGGTCAGTCTGACCTGGTGCATTTGTAGTCTCAGTTCACATGGTTTGTGTCTGGCTTGAGAATTTGGCAACAAATTCAGCTTTTTATTTTCGGGTTCAGAAATGTTGAAATTTCATGTTGTCCTAAAACTGAGAAGAGTTATCTTTCCTCATGGTGAGTTGTGGGGTAATACTGACTTTACCAGTTGGTGGTATCGAGGGAAGTTATATGAATCACTGTGATTTATTACTTTCTTTGATTGTTATATATGCAGTGAATCTGTGACTGGTTGTTGTAAGACATCAGATGGTTGAATGGAAGAATTACCAGGTTTAGGAAACCTGGCCTTAGTGGGTCAGCAATAGGGGTGCTCGGCACTAAAATGGAATATATGATAGTAGCACCCATTAAGTAGAACATGATTGGCACTTTGTTCTGAAGTAGAAGCAATCTTGATGAACCTGGTGGGTTGATAGAACTTGGAGAAAATTCTATGAACAGTATATATGTCAATCTTGTATTGGCTTTCTAAGGCAAGTTTGATTTCTGAAGGTTGGATGGATGTGTCAACTCCTTTCAGGAACACAGAGAACAAGCTGGTAGGGCTATTGATGGGTAAACAGCTAACTTTGATTGTTGTATTCCAGGATTTACATAAGTAAGACAGGTTTGCTTGAGTGGAAGGCTGGAGGAGAATTTTGCCTCAGCGTAGTATACGGATCTTGGTTGGGTCAATGGATGCACCTGACTTAGCCTGAATGTGGTGACAGGCCATTGACGATTACTGTTGGGACTGGTGTGGTAGGTCTGGGCAATGAGAACATCATGCTGGCAAAAGAGAGGAAGAAAACGCATCTTGCTTGAATGACAAAGCTGGGTCATGGTCTATAGGTCTGCCGAAATGTATTGTGGTTTAAAAGTGTGGGATGTCTATGAAAGGTTTTCCAAGCCTGTTTTTGAGCTTTTCTTGTCATGTGGCAGGCAGAATTCCATCAAGAACAAGGATACTGTGGGAAGTGTGTCAAGATTTTAGGAATACACTAAGTAGCTGCCTGGACAATACAGTCAGTTACTACTGCCACACAGTCATCTATTGATGGCTCACACATGATGGCAGGATCAACTTCTGAGAGAGTGGTAAAAGAAGGTCAATTAGCCTGGTCCAACTTCCATTGAAGCACATGGATCAGATGGCATCAACCATGGCCAGTCTCTTTCAAAATGGTAGGAAAATGATCACTGACTTGTGAATTGCTGTCGACTCTCCAAGAAAAGTAAGTGAAATGTGAAGGGAAGCAGATAGAAAGATCTATAGCAGTAAAAGACTGACTAGGTGCATGAAAATAAGTATAAAAACCAGTATTGAAAAGAGACAAGTTGAGGTCATTATGCTCTATAGCACAACCCCTCTCATTAATACTATCACCATCCCAAAGAGGATTATACCCATTAAAATCCCCCAATAGTAAAAAGAGGGATGGTAACAGCTCAATGAGGGCATCAAGGTTTGACTGATTATTGATCTCTTCAGGATGCAGGTAGAGAAAACAAATAGTGATGGTACAACCCAAGGAAACATGGATGGCTACAGCCTCCAAGGGTGTATCAAGTGAGAAGAATAGGGTGGGCACACGCTGGTCAATGAGCAATGCCACCCCACCACGCACTCATCCATCACATGACCTGTCGTTTCTATAGAAGGAAAACTGCTGAAGGGTGACTGTATTACCCAGTTTCAGAAACGTTTCCTGTAAGGAAAGCACACGGGATGGTAAGAATCAATCAAATCCTTAATGTCATCTAAATTCGATTGAAGACCTTGACAGTCCCACTGGATCAGAGTGGCCATTGTTATTTATGTGGAGCAGAATGTGGCAGGAAGATCTTCTGTTTGCAACCTTTTTTTCTTCATTGGTCGAAGACTTATCAACATCCATGGGTCCTGCCATGGATTGGGTAGGCAGGTCTCTGCCTGTGGACAAAGATTCCAATGATTGAGGGCATGAATGAATGTTTGATTCACTTTTCAAGGCTGCAAAAGAGGATGGACCTGAGGAAACATTTGAACCTGAAGGAAGTGAAACTGGGCAGTCACTGGAAGGAGTGATAGGGACAGAGATGGAAGTAGACATAGATGCATCAACTTTTTAAATTATGGATTCTTAAGGTGTTTACCAAATTGTTCTGTTGGAGGCATAGAAAGATCCATCCGCACTCACACTGTAGTAATGGAATAGAGTGCTGCAGCATATGTCTGAGACTGAGTAAGAGATGATAATTTCTGAGCCTCTGAGTAGGTGATATTATTAACAGTCTTTAAGCATTGCACCTTTTTCTCTTCTTCCCATTTAGAGCAAGAAATAGAGTAAGAGGGGTGTGGGCCACTGCAGTTAACACAGTGTAGTTCCAGGTTGCACTTGTAAGTGTCGTCGTCTTTACCACCACAATGAGCACATACCAAAGAACCACGACATGATGTTTTTGAGTGACCAAACTGCTGACACTGAAAACATCTGAGCGGGTTTGGAATATAAGACCATACTTTGCAGTTTAGATATCCTGCTTTGACTGTGGCAGGAGGATGTGGTGATGTAAATGTTAATATCAGAACATTAGTAGGGTCCATAATTCTGTCTTTACGAGTGAAGATTTGGCATACCGTAGTAATGCCTTGGCTCGAGAAACCAGCAAGAATTTCTGACTTGTGAATGTTCTTTAAATCCCTCTCAACTATAACTTCTCTGGAAAAATTCAAAGTTGCATGCAGATTAGCCTTCATGGGTATATCCCCAATGACTTTTGATTTCAAGAGGAGTTTGGTATGTTGCAGTGAAGATGTTACCACCAAAATGTCTCCAGAGTGCAATTTCTTTACTGACTTTGGGGAGCCAGCAAGTTCCTCTAATCCCTTCTGAATGAAAAATGGAGACATCTACCCAAGGATTTCTCAGATAAGGAAGGGAGAATCAGAAATGAGGTGTAGAATCTGGTTGTAATGTTGACTATACAACAGACTTGTCCATGTGTGGTTGTTTTCCAATGATTTACTTTCTTGTTAGAAAGAGGGGTATCCATAAAAAAGAAGCTACATTTTAAAGCCCACTGACCCCACCCACCATGGAGCCCTATGAAGGGAAGCACTACAATGCCAAACAAGAACATGCAGCAATGCCAGAGTTTCATGAGCACTATACCCAAACACTAGCATCAGATACAATGTTTACAACACCTGTTGAGAACATCCAACACTAGTACTTGGTTGACCATAGCTCAAGTGGACCAGCCCATTGACCCTGGGGACCACCCCAAGACTGCCTGTCTACAGGAATTCAAGGCTAAAGTGGTGTGTTAGGGTTGGGCCCCTCAACCATCAGGATCCTCTCCTCCCCTTCACGGGTCACCACACATGGCAAACATGTGAGTGGATGTTTAGATCCCAGAGGAGGTAGACTGAAAGAGCAGAACCTTCCCTGGGAGGTCCCCTCACCACATACAGGAATCCATACTGAGGGGTGTAATAGTGTCTGAATAAGTTAAGAACTGTGGAATATAATAATGTGCAAGGGACTTCCCAATTTGAAAAGAAGTGTGATAACTTAAGATTATAATGTTTGTCCTGCAAGAAAAAGAAAATTTTTTGATCACTTGAGCTATCATGAGTGTCACAATGATAAAGAAAAAAAAAAGGCAGATAAAAATGTTACACAGATACATTTATGATTAGATGCATGAAGATGATGAGTGTAACAGGCTACTGAAAATTGTAAAAAAGATAATTCTTTTAAAATATCATCGATTAAATTTATTCAGTACACCTTATGACTGTTTTTTTTCCATTGTAACCAAAGTTGGTTAAGATGCATCAGATATATTATTTTACAATTAACCCTGTCCCTTTCCTGTGCATCACATGTGATTCACAGAACATAATGCTAAATTACCTGAATATGTAAGTGATAACCAGCTAAATTCATTTTGATATGTAAACCTAGGATAAATATAACATTTTTTTAAATAATTATTTATATTTTCATTCAATATTATTAGAAAGGTATGCTTCATTCATACCTACTTGAGTAACTAGTTAAATATGCTTATAAATAAAATATCATCAAATGACCTAAAACAGGGAATGGGTTAATAAATTTGATTTCTGATACTTTAGAAGACTTACTACATGAAAATGCTCATATTTATGCACTAATCTGTTATAATAGTACTGCTCATACATTCTAGTACAACTTATCAAACTAACCAGGATTCTTGGTTATTTTTGTTTTTCCTGTATATTTTATAATTTAGGTGGTAGCTGTATCTTTGAATAAATTTTTTACTGTTTAGAACCAGCAAAACTTTTATTGTTTATACATTTTGTACTACATGGTACTGATAACTTTAATGGTAAATTTGTCTGTCTTCCTGAAAATGATATACTACATGCTATAACTGAATGTTTATCTGTGTCATAGATTTTATCATGAAAATAAATATGCTGAAATTGTTGGTAAAGACTTTGCTGCATGATGTATGTTTTTTGAAGACAAATGGTATATCCTGTAGTCATTTGTTTTATAGTTTATTTAATACTTTACATTGAATAGAAGATACATGTTCTCAGTATTTTTATCATGTATTTAACAAGCTTGTTGCAAGTGTGGAATTTATAATGCTTCAAACACTTTCTGATATCACATACACAGTTTTTAAAATTTTGTAAAAAAAAATTATCAATGAAGACTGAAATGTTAGTTATCAGTTTTAAGAAAAGAAGATTTATTTAATCTATAAACAAATACTTTTCCAACAAAGAAAGTCTGTCAAAACAATGCTTTTGTTACAGATCAGTAACACACAAATCAATGTTATTTTAACTACTGTGTACAAGACTAATTCTGAAATAATTATGTTTAGTGCCTCAATAAATGTTATTTTTGTAAGAGTTTCAGTAAGTGCCAATCAAGTCATTTCATCTTGGAGAAAGCATTCAAATAAAGCTTATCCATAAAAACCACTAAATGACCAAAAACAAAGAAAGGGTGAATAAATTTTTTTCTCATACTGTCTGTGTGTTAGTCCCAAAGTGATCTTAAGAGAACCCACTATATGAAAATTCTTACATTTATGCAATAGTCTGTAATAACAGTATCAAAAGACACTTACGGCACCTGCACCACCAGCAACTGTTTCGTAATATCCAACTTCATTATCTCCAAAAGTTATGTTGTTCATACAACCCTAAATGATTGCAAAACAGACATGTATAAAATACTTTCAAACATGGATGCTATAAATTTACTTCAGAAACTTGTTCAGCATTACATTAAGAATTAAAATAGCCTATATGCACACTACTGATCAACTTAAAATAGCATACAGTTGAACTAACTTATTACATAAAACTGTTGTTATTTCTATAACTGTAATGAACTCACCAGTACATTTCTCAATTTAAACATTCTGGTCAAATCATTAATATTTTTTGTATCATTTAGGTTTTATATACAAAATACTATGTTATGAACTTCCTTAAAGAGCAACTGATTTACAAAAACGTTTGCCACCTTGTGACTTTATTCCATAAATTCATACAACATTGTGTAAAACATTTATTAAAGCCAGGGCTAAACATAAGCAAGATCAATATGTTATTCACAAAGTCCAGAACGAAGGTTCAATAAATATATAGCAGAAACAATTTTCCAAACACCAGACAGTAAAATTCTTGTGAAAATAACAGTCTTAACTGTTTACTGTGTGCTTTATTGCATTATGTTTCATAACATAAATCTTTGTCCATAGTTGTTTAGATAACAATCATGCTGGTACAGGTATATAGTAAGCATGCTTCACAACATATGCAAATTTGCAAGGTGAATTTTAATACAGTTAACTTTCTTCTACACATACTTTGTAGCATTTCAGACATGAAGGATTTGCCACTTAAGGTGTGGCATGTCTTAACTAATAAAACCTGTGAACATATAAGAAGTTTTTTAAAATCAGATAAATATTACTGGTCCAGAAAAAACCATTTATAAGTAGTTAAATGTAGATCCTTAATGTGGTTTTACATTCTAGTTGTTATATAACTGAACATAATGAGTCTAATCTTCCACCATGAAAGGATTTGGAAAAGCTAAAATAAGACAAAAAAATTATATTTTACATTTTTAGAATTGAAACAAATTTAAAAAAAACATATACCTTTGAAATATTAAACCCATTTTCATGTTTAGTTGCTCTCATTTTGCCAACAATATGTGGTACAGGAGGAAGTAAAAAAGTCATAAGGACCTCTGGTTCACTGAAATCTGAATTCTTAGACAAGAAGATAATAAGAGGTCTAGACTGAAGTAATTGAAAATATGATTAAGCAAATATGAAGATAATCCAGAAACACAGTGGGTTCAACAGACTTGATTTATGGTAAAAAAGTAAAGTGGATCAGCCACATAATATACTGCATTGAATGAGGACACCCAGAAATGCATTCTTTTCAGCATGGTATTTCTTTGTACTTACCATCTTTTAAATAACATATACGGAAAGGGGAGTCAAGGGGTATGTATTTACTCATGGAATGGATACATTCTCAGGTGCAGTTAGAGGCAGTCAGGATCAGATTTCAATACATTTTTTTTTTCTTTGTAGTGGAAGATTCTTAATGGAGTGGTTGAGTAATTTCTAAAGACTAGAAATACTCCTGAGGCAAAGTCCCCCTTCCCCATACATCTACATCCAACAAGGCTGTCCAAGTCAGCAGGTACTGAAGGAGAATTGAAAAGAGCAAGGCTGATCAGAAAACAGCCAAAGCAATGAGACACCCACTAGGTTAATAAAAATAAATATAAAGCAACAAAGTGTCCTTAATCCTGGTTGGAGCTATGAGACATTGTATGGAGAGTTATTATGTCCCTGATGTCTTGAATACTATGTAACAACAAGTAAGCACAATTAGGAAAGGTACCAATCAAGGCATCATCATTCACTAGACAGCATCTTCTGTCCACATTTAGAGAGCATCACTCTTTTTTAAAGCAGCAGCACAGAGACAAGAATTTTGTCTCGATCTTTGAGGTGTGTGAAACATGCAAAAACCCAGATTGGACAAAACAATCCATTCAAACACAGACTCATATTATAAGAGACTATGCTGTTTTTCTAATTAAACGATTCTACAAAACTAAAAGCCTCTGTTATAGTTAAACGAGATGTTATGCCTTATAGCCAGATCTGGGTAAAAATGCACAACAAAGGTGTGAGTCCACATGCAAAATAAACAGACTCACCTGCTAGGGTTTACATTTGGCTTGAAAATGCAGTCAGAGGCAAAATAATTTAAATACAATTTTAAGAATAAATTCATATTTGTTCACCACTTGGCCTGCAGATTATTCTCAAAAAGATATTATGAACAGGAAATCAAAGACAGTGTTAAAGGCAAATTTTGGTGAAACATAGCTTGAAATTTATTTTTAAAATGTAAAGGAAGTTCCAAGTAAACAAGACAGACCAACTGCATAAACCAATCTGTTAAAATAGTTGGAACAAAATCCAAAAAGCATGATTTTTTGTCACGTACAAACAACCTTTCCTAAGACTTTTCAAGTTACTGATCTTGACCATGGAAGATGT